>NC_056732.1:738582964-738592964 GCF_019279795.1 Protopterus annectens
TAATACTTTCTAATACTTTCTAATACTTTCTCATCAAAATAAACATTTCGTTCGTAATAGATAATTTTCTTCTTCAATCTCATACATAACAATAAAACAATAGACAATGTACACATGTTGAACACCCAGATAAATTAAGGAAAATTGCAAGTTTTCAGCAGTAAACATTTTAAACAAGAAAATGCAGGTCCACACTCAATTCTGCATTTAACATTAAACTTAAATTCCTGTTACTATAGGCAACATTCAGTTTCTCTTTGGATCAGTATAGTTTTACTCTCCATTTGCATAGCTCTAATACAGAATTACTCACATCCTATTCACACCTCTGGTATTGCTTCATATGAACAAATTATTTCCATCTTCTATCACTATTTCTTTTCTTCTCTCCCTCTTGCAACCAACTTTTGCTTTGGTGTACCATTCCTTCTGTCTGCTGGCTAGACACTATCAGAGAAGTTTGATAGAACCAAACTAACAAGAGAAAAGAGTACAGATCAAATGAAGCAGAGCATAAACATTTTTCCTTTTAGCTGTATCCCTGGTTCAGTCTTTTCTTACCTGGGAACCAGACAACTATCTCCTTACCCCACTGGGCTCCCACTTTGGTTCTCTCTCCACACTTACCCTCCAATGCACCATGTTGCCTATGGAAATCCATTATTTGTGCATCAGCATTGTTCTTCTGTGTCTGTAGTCAGCTCTGTTCTTACCTTACATCTTTCATACCTTATTGTAAGTCAGTAATCTCCCCCACCTACACATTCAATATTACAATAAACCTGATGATCTCCTCCATACCACCTACTTTTTGCCATCAGCAGTAGCACAGCACCAGTATTTCTGATAATGATGTTATTAAAAACAGCACCATACAAAGCTTTCTTATCCTCATGATTAGTGCCACACTCACTAGTATTTATCAGTAGAAATAAAGGATTACATAGCCATCTTTGCTAGGATCTACAGCCATAGCATCTCAGTTTGGGCCCATTTCCATATTATGGAGCCAGGGGTCTAATGCCACTGAAGGTGTAATAAGCCAGGAACAACACGTGTCCTCCAGCAAAAGTCCAGTCACATTAGATGATGATGAAGAGGAGGAAGCTGCTCTTTATATTAAAAATTAATCAGCCAAAATACACTTGGTCAGAATTTCACATGAAATTGTATTTTGATGAATTTGAATTTCTGCAATAAAATTAAAGGCGAAAGTGAAAGCAGTGTTTAGAATGGGAGTTTTCCCTTAGGCTCATATAATATATCTCAAATGTTCAACAATTTGAGAGTTGTGGAATAACTTTAGACAAGGTAGGATCAGAGTTTTCCTCTTTACTTGGGGAGGGTGTGTGGTTTGATTTCTCCCTGTTCTAGTATTTTCAGTCTGTCAGTTGTAATTCGCCTCAGTCATCTGACTTTCTGCATTTTGTTTTTCACTGCTGAGTAGAAGACTCAGTTACATTTATTTATTTATCTTTTGTTGACTAGGTTTGTCCAACTAAGCTAATAGCCTCTTTTCAGGGGAGACCTGAAGTGGTATTTATACTATAGGTACCTTGGGATATTTTTCATCCAACCTGAGCTACTGCTACCACCAACTCAAGAAGATGGGGCCCTCAATTTAACATCTCATCAGAAGGATGGCACACTCAGGAGGAGCACCCCCCCCCATGTTGCACTGCAGTGCCAACAACCAATAAACCTGGTTTGGAAATATAACCCACAGTCTTCTGCACCAAAAGTGAGTGTGCTACCTGTTGT
The DNA here is from genome assembly GCF_019279795.1 of Protopterus annectens. Classification (NCBI taxonomy): domain Eukaryota; kingdom Metazoa; phylum Chordata; order Ceratodontiformes; family Protopteridae; genus Protopterus; species Protopterus annectens. The sequence goes on from NC_056732.1 coordinate 738,584,726, forward strand.
ACCACTAACAAAAAATTGGGAAGCAGGAAGATTGGGGTGGTGGGGCAGTATTTGGCTTTAACCTAGACTTTTTGGCAGCTATTATGTTTGTGCAATAATTAGAACAAGACCAATCTCTAACATGATGACTTAAAGCTATTCTGGACTTATTAGGGTACCCCAGAAAACTTTAACATTGAGGGATTAAACTCTTTTATAAAGTTTTTTAGAAGGGGTAAAGATAATGATTGCACAATGTATAGGATTTTTAGCAGAATAATAGTTTTAATTATGGAAAGTCTCTCATCCATGGTAAAAAACATTTTTTCTACTTATTTATGAGATACACTATAGAAGTTAGACTAGTATTATAATTGATGATTGTTATTTTATTAATATTTTCAGAAATAATTAATCCCAAACAGTTTATATTTTTTCTTGAACAATGCATTTATCAAATCTTTTTTCTAGATCATTAATGTTATAATTTATGGGTAGAATGTTTGTTTTATTTTCATTAAATGAGTGTACAAAATTCTTCTGAAAGATTTATATTAAGGTAAAGATATTTGAAAGCAAATTATTACATTCATTTAGTGCCAACAAGATATCTGCAAACAACTGAGTTTTAGAAGTTAGATTCTTATCTATCTGGATACCTTTTATGTCTGGATGTGCTCTTATCAAATTACCAAATGGTTCCATAACTTGGGTAAACAATAAAGGTGAAAGTGGACATCCTCGCTTTGTTCATTTGAGAATTTTGATTGAATCAGAGATGAATTAACTTATTTTAATAAACACATAAGAAGTGACATAAAAAATGTTTAATAAGATGTATAAACCTATTTCAGAATTTACTTTCTTCTAACACCAGTGAAAGATATTTCCAATTGACTGAATCAAAAGCACTATTAATAATATCTGATTACTATAGTAAAATTTTCATTTGTTCTATTTGCATAATTGATGAATGTTAGTATTTTTTTGATATTGTCATAGGTATTCATATTTAAGATAAAACCAGTTTGATCATCATCAATCAGAGATGGGAGAAATTGTTTTAATCTGTTGACATGAATGGACATAAACAATTTATAGTCTATATTTAATAGAGAATTGGTCTATATGAAGAATCTTTGACAGGGTTTTTGTCTGGTTTTAAAATTGGGGAAATAAAGGTGTATTTCCAAAAAGGGGGAATACTTTCTAAGTTTTTAACTGTCTTAAAAGCTTTGAATAACGTATCCCAAACTTCCTTTGGCATTAGCTTATAAAGTTCAGGAATAATGCCATCATTCTCAGGAGCCATGTTGGGTTTTAATTTTTTGATCTGAGCATTTAATTCAGAATTTAAGACAGGCCTATCAATTAGATTAATCTGATCTTCAGTTAATTTTTTCTTAGTATATTTCTTTATGATCTTTTTTTTTAATTTTCTCTCTAAAATCTAATAAAGAGATATTGGAGTTAATTGCATCAAAGTGATTCCTAAATTCTATCAAAATGTCCACTAATTCAGTGACTTTCTTTTTTTGTGGGAAAATATTTCATTAATATGGTAAGATTTGTTAAACATGTTTGATCTAGTAGCTATCTTATGCATATATTTAGGGTTAGCTGAATAATTATTTTATTCCTTTCCAGATCGATCATGGTTTCATGAGTTTTAAATATTTGCTATTTAGTTTAATTATATTTTCTACCATATTTGTATTTTTTGACTATCTAATTTTAATTTATCTATTTTTCTTGTAATTCAATTGATTCCTTGTCCCATTATTTTTTCTTTAAAGAGTGCCAGGATATAAGTCTACCATATAAATATGCTTTTAAAGCATTCAATAAATATATCTCACATATATCCTCTGTACAACTGATAATCACAAAATGTTTTATTTCTTTTAGAAATTATTCCTTGAAGTCTTTCAAGTTAGTTATATAGGCAGGTATGCATTTAATTGGAATGTTATTACTGTGTTTTAAAGTTAAATCAAAGGTAATAATTATGGTCTGAAAGTGGACAAGCTATAACCTTAACTTTTTCAAATTTTTAAATTTTTTCCAAATTATTTATTAGATCATTTGAGATGTAGACTCTATGAATTCTGGCTTGAGTTCCATGCCTATGTGAGCAATGAGCAAAGAAAAGTGAATCTGGATCTGAAAATTCATATATATCCTTAATATGCATTAAATCTATAAAACATGTATTAGTTCCTTATCAGGTGCCAATATTCTTTTTCTTCTAGTGGTGTTAGTATCCTCATCTTTTAAAATACAGTTAATGTCTCCTGCTAGTACTGTACTACCTCTCATGATATGAGCAATTTGGTCTCGATGCTGTTTAACAGTTCGAATTCCTTTTCCAGGAAACCAATAAAGATTAATAAAAGTGTCAAGATTTCTATTAATTTCTAATGTTACTGAACATAGTAAACCTTTGTCATCTTTATGAGAACTAAATATCTTAGGTATGGGCATGGTCTTGTTCCATAAAATTGACACCCCTCTTAATTCTGATTATAGTTAGAACTAGACAATAATGAATATTTTTATTATTAAGTCTATCAGTATCAGCCTTGCAGTAAATGAATCTCTTGCAAAAATATAATCTGGGAATTAAAAACTTTCAAAAATCTATTTAAATTCCCTCTTTTGCAACCACCTCTCTCTAAATGGCAACAAATCCAAAATACTACTATTCTCTCCTTCAAAAGCCTTCCCTCTTGATAAAAACTCATTCAAAATTATTAGCCATAACAACTCTATTATAGAGGTTGTTCCCTTCGCTAAACTACTTGGGGTAACTATTGATGAACACCTAAAATTTGATACTCACATCCAGCAAAACATTAAGGAAACGCATATAAAACTTGGCATGCTATACAGACACTTCCACTTTCTCTCTCCTTCCACAAGACAAACTCTCGCCACTACCTAGCTACTCCCCTCACTAATGTATGGCACTCCTCTACTAACAAACATATCTTCCTCTCTCTCCTGCAAACTGGAAGTCTGTTATAATAACATTTCTGAATTTGCCACCAAAGCCAAATACTCCTCCCATCATTGCACTGTCCTTCATTTGTTAAATTGGCCCACAGACTAATATTTCAACCTACTAAATGCCCTGCATTAACCAACATCCAACAACCATACACCCCACATAGAACTCTAAGATCCACTCACCAAAACCTAATTACTGTCCGCAAACCCAACCGTCCTGCTGGCCAGCTTCTATTATCCATTTCCTTAGCCACAAAATGGAATTCACTTCCTTCCTCACTAAGGACTTGTGAAAACTTTGATAACTTTAAAACTCAGCTACATTTCTACCTTTTCTCTAATTGGAAATGCAACCGCATTCTCCCCACCTAGCCTACTAATCACCCTACTCCATCCTGAATTATTAAACTCCTGACTAACTCTGAATGTTAGCTAATCTAACATAAATGTACATATTGTAAATAGCTCATTCCACCTTCCCTCTCTACTTCAACTAAGTCATTACTCTCTCTTTCAATGAAGTCACTACTGCCATCTTAAATATTTAAATGCTATGTAACCAAAGAATTATTCCTGTTCTCTAACATGAAATGTAATTGTAATTGTAAATGTGCTTACTTTACTATGACTGCATCTGTAACTAAACTATGTAATGCAGAGTTTTTCTCCCCGGGCCTCTAATGAAAACGGGCTCCCAGAGCTCAGTGAACCTCCCCGGTCATCAAACTGGAAATAAATAAATAAATTATTTAAGCCATTAATGTTTAATGAGATACATTTAAGGCAAGATATACATTTGAAGTATTGGTTCTACATAAAGGATTCTCATGAATTCCAAGTAGTATTTATACCTTTGAGTCACTTAATAACTCATAAGTGAGAATGTATTCTTTTATAGACAAACTGCTAACTATAAATACAAAAAGAATGATGGCAGACACCCAAACATACTAAATTATGTTTTATATAATGTGAACATCTAATTGTAAAACTCTTCAAACCCCACATGGAGTCTAAAACTTCCTGTTTGAATGGTAAAACTATCCAAACATTCCTTCCCAACAAAACAAACATCAATATACTCTGTGCTATATATATATGGATTCACTAGACAATCTCGATGTACTGAAATGTCGAATTTCAGAACGTACAGATTGAATAATGGAAAGTGCAGTTACGCGAAACTGCACTATGTCGAATGCGGAAATGTCTAATCCACTATCATGGTGTCGCGTTCGTGACATGTGATGTGGTTTGTGGATTTATCTGGGGTTTCAGGTAAGTGGCGTTTGTGTAAGGGTATTGGGTAGAGATTTTAGTGTGTGTGAGTGTGTGTGGTGGTGCTTTTTGTGTGTTTCTGTGTTTAGTGCGACCTCGGAGTTAGAATATATAAGTAAGTATTTCTGTAGTAAGTCATTTCTATCCTAAATGGGCAAAATTGTAGGCAGTGTATTACCATTTTTCAGTAAATAAATAGAATATTTAGTCTGGAACAGAACCATTATCAAAATGAATAATTTTTATAACTGAAAGGGTCTATATTATATCAGCGAATGCTTAACATAGCAAACCATGTATAATCGACCCTAATATGTTGAAACACCAAAATGGCGAACTCACGGAACATTGAAAAAATCGTTGCACCATACAAAAAAAACAAAAAACGAAAAAAAAACAAACACAGAATAAAGTAGGGGGTCTTGCCCCCCATACCCCAATGTTTCCCCTGGGGAAAAAATTGCTGTTTTGTGCTTTCGGGATTTCACCATTTTGAATAAAGAGGGTCGATTAAACAGTGTTCGCTATTTTAAGCATTCCTGATTTAATAGGAACCCTAACAGAAAGAACAACCCAGCAGTGGAATAACAGGGGAATACTTATTGCCAGATTAGTAAAATGAGAATAACATTAATTGAAACTCCAAGAAAAAAAAAAAAAAACGAAAAAAAGTTAATAGCAGAACGATATAGGAAATATCATTAGTGTAGCAGATGCTGAAAAGAAACAAACACACAACAAATGCCCTAGCAATAATTAGAGATATGCTTTTTCTGCTAATGTGCCCCCATTCTATAGCTACAGTAAGAACAGGTGGATCCTGTTAAGTAGCTGAAATCAGTAAATGCACTGCAAAAATAAACAGATTAGACACTAAATAGATTGTCATTTAAATAAAGAGCAGCATGTTAACAAGCAAACAATTTGTTCGGAAAGTCAGACTTCATTAGTACACATCCATTTTTTTCCTTTACATTTCTCAGTCTACAGTTTGGTAATTTTATTTATTTATTTAACATTTATCTGCATGTCCTCCCCACGGTCGAGTGGCCTCTAAAAGACATGCGTGAATGGGCGTGCCTTTGCTGAAGGTTGGGCGTCGGGCTGGCAACTCAGCACCATAAAAAATCTACTGCCAATCATTATCGGACCGGAGATCCGCTGTGGTGACCCCTAACCGGGAAAAGCTGAAAAGACAAACATTTGTTTATGGGATAGCCCGACTGGGTAAGAGCCCATTTTCAGTGGAGGCCAGTGGAGAAAAGCTTCACAGTACACATAAAACAGAATTAAAAAAATGAACAATGGTTACAAATATGAAGGCAATAAAAAAGTAGTAGAATTTGCGAATGCAATAAAAGAAAATAAATAAAATATAAGGCAAGCAAGTTGACTATACAATATACAAGATAGAAGAGAGTTCCTAATATGCATGTTACATAATGATGCATGAAAAATATATAACAGAATATGTAATAGTTCATAAAAGCCATATGTTCTTTCTGGCAGGAGAACTAGATTGAAAATTTCAGTCAAATTCTGGGATAGACAAAGGTTAGTGTAAGAATATAAAGAAAGGATATTAGAATATTAAGGAATTAAAGAGAGGTGAGGCTAGAAAGTAGGTAAAGCAGGAAGGGAAGTAGGATATATCAAGAGAAAGTGTATTAAGAGTGTGAAAGACGGGAATAGAAAATAGTACTAAGATGGCAGTGAGCATGTCAGATTCAATTAAATTCAAGATTAGATTAAATCCATTTCAAGAAAGATTTAGCAAACACGATATTTCTTAATGATACTAGGTATATAATTTTGTTTCTGCATATTTTATAAGGTTTTGTGAATTCAGTGCATATTGCATAGATCATGAGAAACTAGTAGCATTCCGATATTTAATGTATGAACAGTTTAGGCTAAGGAGGTAAATAATGTCAGCTAACAAAAACACAGTTAGGTGAGTTGCACAATTTCAGTAACTTAGTATAGTTACTTGCTAGTGTTCCGTCACTAGCCCTACCTGAGCATTCCTTCACTTAGTAGAGACATTCTTCAAGTGAATGGCCCTACAAACTTAAGGGATGGATATGGGGAAGGGGAAGGCATGAAATCCATTGCTCACTGCAGCCAAAGAAAGATTTTGCCATTTCATCTAGTAACTGCCTTTCACGTGGGACTGAGAACCCTTGAAAAGATGTCAGTGGTAGCGGTGATAGAAATATTTGACGGTAATGGCTCAAATGATTCTTGCTTTTGGTTGTCACTCCAAGCCATCATTTACAGCAAGCTGATTTAAAGTTTTTAATACACAAATGTACAGGCCGGGCATCCTTAGCTACAGCAACTTCAGAAAACAGAGCACTCATTAGCAGTTTTCCAATGTAAATGAAACTGTAGAAAAAGACACATTTAGGGTTCTTCTTGGCTTAGCATTTGACAGTAGCTGAAATAATGTTAGTCTAAGTCTGCTTTTACAGAGGGTGTATAATTACAAACTGTTCCAGGTACCTAAATGAAAAAACAAAACAAACAAACAAACAAAAAAATGAATTTCCATAAAGCAGCACCACTGAATGGGATTTTCTTAAGGGGCCAACTTTCTGTCTCAACAGTGGTGGGGATCGCCTCTTTCAAAGCTAGCCTTATCAGTAATGGGGCCACTTCTCTTGCAGTCCATCTCAGCTATGATAGGGCCACCTGTCTCACATCCAGTCTCAGTAGTGATGGGTAGCCACCTCTCACCCAGCCAGCCTCAGGTATGATGGGGCCACATCTCTCACAGCCAGTCTCAACAGTGACCAGTAGGATGTAATATGCAGGGACAGGTAAAGAGCATCTCTCACCCAGTAATGGTAATATAGAATGTTATAAGCCCAACTGTGGGCCTTTTACAGGAAAATTAATCATATTTTAATGGAAAATGTATGAGCACATCTCCCTCACTGTCTATAACTGAATAAAGAGACAGGTAACAACATTGAATCTAAAATGTAAAGATGAGGCTTAAATAATAATACTTGTATAGACCTGCCCCTGTCATAGTTCATGTAAGATGTTTCACACCTTTATGAAACCCAACTTTGATGCAGGATTTATTTTGTGAATCCGTATGCAGCTAGGATACAACACTGAGCACCAAACTTTTAGGGATGTATTAAAAGATTACAGCACAAAGTTATGTTAACAAAGTCTAACTCAGGCTCATTAAGATTTTATTTCAATCAGGGGTGACCTAACTTTATATAAATCCTAATAAGCATCCAACCTCACTTTGCATTCAGATATGGACATTCAGTCCCTCACTTTCTGAGGAATTGAGTTGTATTGTACTCTCTTGGAGTTAAGTTCAACAGCTTTGCCAGCATAATATGGAAAACTCTACATTTTAAAATATAGGCAATGCAATTATCGTAACAAATTGTAGTAGCACAACTTCCCCTGCCCTGATAAGATGAGATGTGCTGCAGTGCCATTCCTCAGGTCATAGTCAACCATGTTGCCTAAAGGGCAACATCTCATTACCTGGGGATATATGTGATTGAGAACTGCATCACTGCCCAGTTAGAACAACTACACAGCAGAGCACCTGCCACGTCCATTTGTAGTAGAGGTCACAATGGACCATGCATAAATTACTGATCCCCACCAGTAGGAGGACATGCACATACACACACACACACACACACACACACACACACACACACACACACACACACACACACACACACACACACACACATTCATATATACACGTGCTAACACACACTATAGCCATTCATACATAGATATTCACAAACTTACACTGTTTTATTGTTCTTACACAAACACACACGTATACACACATGCACACACACACACACACACACACACACACACACACACACACACACACACACACACACACACACACACACACACACACACTCATATACACTCATTCACATATACACATATACTAACACACACAATAGCAATT
>NC_056732.1:738597964-738635464 GCF_019279795.1 Protopterus annectens
GGGGTTCAGAAAGGCCATATTCGGCACTGATATTCAGACAATCTGGCATGTTGTCAGGGCCCATGGATGAAGTATTCTAAGTTTTTGAAATGGTTGAGAGAACTTGTTCTGTAGTAATTAAAGGGGGTGGCTGGAATTGTGGGACCTGTGGAATAGCTTTAACTATGAGTGGAGTAACATTTGCACTAAATTTGTTAGCTAAGATATTAGCTATTTCCTTTGGGTCTGAGAGCGTAATATTGTTGCTGACCAGCTCTGAACATTGTTGTGTGTTTGTTGTTAACTTCTGGATATACTGAACAAAAGATATGAAGTAATTTTGGTTTAGTTGCTATTTTAAGTTCTTACTCAGTTTTGAGCTTCCTAATGGTTCCCTTAAGCTCTTTGTTAGTTTGCTTAAGTGTGCTGTTAAGGTAGGTCAAATGAGATCTTTTTTAGACATTAAGCAGTTTCTGTCTCTTGTTATATAATTTATTTATTCAGGTATTCCACCACAGGGGTTTGTTTTTAAACTTCTCATTATATTTGTTGCAGATAGAGACTGCTTTATCAATGCAACTACTTAAGTATGAATAGAAGTCAAGGGCATAGGCAGCCACTTTAACAATAGGATATTTCAGAGGAGGATCACAGCAAAATTTATTTAAGTCATCAAGTAACTGAAGAAGGATTGCTTCTGAGAAGTCCCCAAACTCAGAGCTATTTATGAGGGAAGTACCATCAGTTTTAATGGAAAAGGTCAGTAAATTATAATTTGATTTAACAAGCCATGACATACGGAGATGTGCAAGAAGTGGCCACATTTGTGAGGACTAGATCCAGGATACTGGAGACCCTTGTAGGATGGTAACTATTTGTGAAAAAAACTTAGCATTTATAATGTCAAGAAAGTGCTGGTCATGCCGACCATTGTCAGTGCAGGTCAGCCAGCTTATCAAAGGATAGTTGATGCCCCCCAGTAGAAAGGTCTTAGGTTTAATGGGAATTTCAGCTAATGTGTTAAGATAGCTATCATGCTCGGAGGGAGACATAAAGGGTGTTCTATTGCTAGCTATGTAGAGGTGATTAGTCTTGATTAGGGTGATCTGGACTTCTGGTAGTTGACAGGTGGTGTCCCAAGGAATCTGTCAAGAGGTGATGATATCCTTGACAAATACTGATACTTCTCACAATTGTCAGTGAGTCTGAAGACATGGTATGCATTACAGGGAGTGCTTTCATTGCTCTGAAACCATATGTCTGTAACTATACATATATGAATGGGCTCAAGTTGCAGGAAAGCCTCAGGTTTCAGGATTTTTATTAAGACTCCTGGCAGTGAATAGAGCCACAATAATTTGTTCCAAATTAGAATTTACTAGGTTGGGATGTCCATCAGATGGACCCTGCCTAAAAAAGATGCTATGGGGGCAGCAAATACTTTACACATAATTTGGTAAAAGAGGTGAAGGCCATCCTTGGCTAAGCTGCAGGACTTGTCAGCCATCTCATCCCAATCTGGCATATAATGGAAATTCATTGCATTGACAATTACATAATGCAATGGTTGTTGCCCTTTTTTCCGAGTTTGTGAAACCCTGGAGTTAATATATTTAATCTCGGGGCATAGGAGCAAAGCCCCCATGTTGGGGTGTGGGGGGAGTATGAAAACCCCATATAAAAAGGAATGTTTTTTTTGTTTTGCTTTTCATAATCACAAATGTCACCTATTGGTTTACATTTGCAATGATTTGGAGGTGATTAATGGTCATCATCAGTGAGTATGCTTGATGTTTTGTATTTCGATCAAACTCACCGGTGATTATTTATGTAGTTACATATATATATATATATATATATATATATATATATATATATATATATATATATATGTATATGTGTGTATATATATATATATATATACATCCACACACATATATAGGCACACACACACACACACACACACACACACACACACACACACACACACACACACACACACACACACACACACACCTGCCTAAACAAAATCTAGCTCACAGATACCTTCACCAAAACAGATATTTGTTCCATAACCCATGCTGAAACCAAATACAGCAGAGGTCACCTCATTTGTAAAAAAATATAACTTCATAACAAAATATATTACATAGTTTATCAAGGTTTAATTTATGGAATAATTTCAGGACCCTAGGTTCATGGATTAATATCCAGCATTGATTTGGAAGTGCAGCACAAGGGGGGAGGGGTGTTTGCACTCCTGAGTGTGCTGTTCTTTAGAAGAGATGTTAATTTGAGGACCCATTTGCCTGAGTTGGTGGTAGCTCAGGTGAATGTAAAAGATTCCCACCGCACTTATTAAAAAGAGTTAAGGAAGTTCCTGATGCCCTATTCAAATATTCCCTACTAGTATAAATACCACCTGAGATTTTCTCCAAAAAGTAGTCACTAGTCTAGTAGGGCTGACTTGGTCAGCAAAGGATAAATATGCACAGTTCTACCTACAGAAAATGCTACTTTTGCACACTGCTCTACCGCAGTGTAGAACAACAAAACTGTCTTGCTGTAATTATACAACATATTACATAGCACACATTGCTTTTTCTTTCATTAGAACTCAGCTTAGTTTTCTGATTACGTAAATTACACAACCTGGTTATGCCACATCTACACCCAAATAGCATTGCATCTCACCTTATTAATTTATTTATATATGCATGCATGTATGTATGTATGTATGTATGTATGTATGTATGTATGTATGTATTTGCCTTTGTTTAGCAGGAAAGTCCTACTGGGTATTGAACCCCTTTTCAGTGAAGGCCCAGGGAGAAAGGCTGTAGAGTTACAATAATACATGAAACAGAGTACTACCAATTGAAACTGAAAATAAAACATGAAACAAAGTCATAAAAGTAGCATCTATAGCCGTGGCACTTGAATAAGTATGAAGCCTACAAATTCCTTCTTAGCACCAAAATGGGTCTTGTGCTGAAGCGGTGATAGGCCATCTTTTCTGAGTTTTTGAAAAGCATGTTTTTCAGCCAACACTCTACACCACTATCTTTCATTATGTCTGAGAGTAATAATGGCAGGCAAATATTTGTAAACATTTTACCCACAGACAGGCATGTTTGGGTGGGGTTCTCAAAACTTTCTATTGTAGTAGATGTAGGCTTTATGATATGCCTTTTATATGGCTGTAGTGTTGCAAATGTGAGCCATACATACAATGTAGCATACAATGTGTATCTTGTTGATTATTCATAGGTTCATAGGATCATAGATAGTTACTAAACTAATGGCCCTGGGGCCCTTACAAGCCTAGCCAAGAGTTTATCCCCAAAAAGAAATCTCAGTCAGCACCTGTCACCCCTGTAAATGATGGACACAGGTGGAATCCCTGGTACAAATTTGTGGTTTCTCATCCACTCATCAAGGTTGCGCTTGAAGAGGGTCAGTGAGGTACTCTGTTTGACATGTATGGGAAGTCTATTCTAGAGATGGAGCAGCCTCTGGGAGACAATCCTGTCTCTCCAGCAGGTTTTGTTGATGTTGCATATTAGATTCAAGCGTTTTGAGTGGGTAATGTGTGAGGAGTTAGACTTATGGATATGGACCATCTCTAGTAGAGCTGTGTCTCGCCTAGAAGCAATCTGTGTCTCGCCTGGAAGCAATCTCGGACCCTGGTCACCTAGAAGCAATCTCAGACCCTGCTCTAGTAGAGCAGGGTCCGAGATTGCTTCTAGGCGAGACACAGATCACCTCTGAGCAATCTGTATGATACCAAGTAGAGTGACAGTGATTTGACCTGGTCCACATAGGACAGATGTTGGAGGCCATGGATTCTCTTTGTGAGGTATTTTTGTGGCCTTTCCAGTTGGTGCAGATGTTTGGAGAAGTACATACCAAATGGGGCATTATACTCATTTATTGGTCTAATGAGGGAGGAGTATACAGAGGTAATAACCTCATTTTTTTCTGGACGCAATCCCTTTACTTATGAGATGAACCAAGTAAAAGGCTTTTCTGACCACTGCCACTACATGATGGTCAAATGTGAGATTGTTATCAACGTGAGTGCCCACGTCTCTCATCACAGGTTATGTGTTTAGGGGGTTGCTGTTGATGTGGCAATCAGTGTGGGCCATATTTCTGTTGAATGGTATGATGATACATTTTTTTGCATTTAGCTTAAGGCCATGACTTTGGCACCAGTCATTAGTTGCTGTGAGACCCTCTTGCAGTATGTTAACATCATCTGGGGAGTCAATGACAGCACCCAACTTACAATCATCCACAAACTTGGTCAGCCACAGACCTGTTGTTTTTGCCTGGACCTCTGAGAAGTAGATGCCAAACTGTAGGGGTCCCAGGACAGATCCCTGGGGAACTCCACTAGTGACAGGTCTGCTACTGGAGGTGGAGTTACCTATGTTGACCTTGAGGGTCCTGTCGGTGAGTCAGTTGGCCAGTCATCTGATGAGATAGGGATTTACACCAAGTTGTATTAGCTTTTCAATGATGAACAAGTGGAGGATTGTGTCAACGGCCTTGGCCAAGTCAAGGTAAGCTGTATATACTGACTTTCCCTCATCCAGGGCCTTGGTGACAGTCTCAAAGAAGTCAACCAGGTTCAACAGGGAAGATCTACCCTTGATGAATCCAAACTGGGTGGGGTGAACTGCTTGGAGATTGCCTATGTCCTTGTTTATGAAATCCATAATAATACACTCCATGGCTTTACAGATCAGACTTGTCAAGCTAATGGAGTGATAGTTTTCAGGGCCAGTCGTGGCACCACCTTTGTGCAAGGGGATGACAATGGCAGTTCTCCACTCTGCTGGAATGAAGCCTGTACTTAGGCTGTGGTTGATTGGGGTGTTCAATGGTGAAGCCAGTTCTTGCTGGAGATGGTGCAGAATACAACCTGGGGTACAACCAAGTCCCATGGAAGCTGTGTTCTTTGCCTTGAATAGGGGCTTTAACACTTGAACTACAGAGATGTGAGATGCAGGACAAGTATTGGGGATGTCAAAAGGGCCTTTGTGGGGCAGGGGTGAAGTTTTCATTGAACCTATCTGCTAGCAGGCTGTCTAAGTCAACAGGATCAGTGTAAGTGATACTGTTAAGTACTAATTTGGAACAAACCTGGGCTTTGCCATGGAGGTTCCTGATGTAACTGAAGAAGGCTTTGTGGTTTCCCTTTGTTTCAGAGGCTAGTTTTGATTCATAACCGGCTTTAGAGGATTTCACTAGTGATCTAATTTACTTGTTGTGGCTAAGGAGGGAGTTTTTCCAATTTGGAATTTGTTCCTTTTTACCCTTGGACCCTTTCTTTTGTTTTAAAGCCTGTTGATAGAGGATGTCCACCAACCAGATTTGTGTTTCCTTGTGTTTCCCTGAGGAGCATGTTTTAGTTCTGTTGTATGGCTGAGTCCATGCAGTTGTACAAGTGCTTGTATACTACATTGGTATACTGTTCAGCATAGTTGTCTGCATCCTTTGAGGTGGGTGGTGATGTGAAGTTACAAATACCCTCCCTTAGGAGATTGTAGTCAGCCTTTGAGAAGTTGTTTAGCTTGATTACAGTAGGTGGGTGGTATAGAAACTTTGAACGAGACAGTCCAATGTCCTGATCTCACCAGGGAAGAACAGACTATGGGAGTGGTGCAGCAGTCATTCATGTTGATGCGTACCAAGTCCAGAATGCTATCTCCCCTAGTACTTTAGAACTGATGAAGTCAAGGAATCGTTAAGTGAGTATATTAGTGCAGGAATAGCTCACCCAGTCTATAGTGGGGTAGTTGAAGTCACCAAGGATCAAGCTGTTAGATGGCACCTTAATGGAATCAAGTAGATCCAGGTAAGAGGAGTGGGTATCCTGAGTCATGGAGGGGGGTCTATAGCTGGTATTACTTGGATGGGTATCTTGTCAACTGTCAGTTGCACCTGGAGTAGTTCCAGTGCATCATGCTGGCAGACCAATCTAGAGGTGTGCCTGTCTTTAATGAAGATAGCGACTCCACCGCCCTAAGTCTTCCTGACCTCATTTTGATGTCAGAATGGGTAGAATGAGGTAGAGCCTGGTAAGGCAGGGGTGCTCTCTGCAGCCCTGAACCAAGTTTCCATGACTGCAGACATTGGCATCTTCCAGTGTAGAGCCTCCAGTGAGTGCATTTTCAGGTTAAGGCTCCTAGCAGCATGACCTTCAATTTGCTTTTTGAGAGATCTTTTATGTTGGAAGGTTTGTCTATGGGTCTTTGCCTAAAAAAGGCACAATGGGGAAGGCGAGAGCCTTGGCCAGTATCTGAAATCCCAGTGGTGACAGGTGGAGACCATCTCTGGCAAAGCAACAAAGCCTGTCAACCATATCATCCCAGGCAGATAGATACTGGATCCCCTTGGAAAGACACCAGAAACTGAGCCAGACGCTGAAGTCAATTATTTTTTGTTGGCATTGCGGTAACATTCTTGGTGAAGATAGAATGCTGCTTAGGTCTATGGTCATACTGCCTGGGACACATACTCTGAGAGCTCAATCATGTCTCTCTTCATATAGTCCAGGAAGGTACATCTGAAGTCATTCACACCAACATGGACAATGACAGAGTCATACTTGTACTTGTTGTGCACAGACTTAAGTGCGTGTGTAATGTAACAGATTCTGGCACCAGACAGACAACTGACCATGACCTTCTCCTTGTCAAGTCTGGTGAGGGGGACATCGGCGTGTCTCACAACTGAGTCGTCAATGACTAATATGTTTTGTTTACTGATATGCCTTATGGGCTGTGATAGTTTATTGTTTTGCCTTATGGGCTGTGATTGTGAGACACTAATGTGTTGTCTGCTACATGTGATGTGTATGGTGTTATGTGTGGAATGTTTGTGAGAGTGTTTTGGAGGTCTCTGCTGTTTAGGTAAGTTTTTATTGAGGACATCTACATAGGTGGGTGTGTATTGTGCTGGGCTATGTGATGTGAGTGATGTGGTGTTTGTGCTGCCAATCCCTTCTTTGTCAGGAGTACTGACTGTGGCGTGAGAGAGCATGGATTCCAGTTTACTGATGTAGATGCATTTCTTGCAAGTAGAAGAATTATGTGCTAGGAGAAGAGGGCTGTCAGTAAACATGAGGCAGTTGCTACACTGTCTCAGTATGCCCATGTCAACCATGCTGGCATGAAAAACTGATGGGAATTGTCCAGACATAGTGTTCCAAATACTTGGGCAGACTTATGGAGAGAGGGTTTTGATAAGCCTTTGTCCACAAGAGTGTAGACCACAAAAACCTTAAATGTAAAGTAACTGGTCTGAAGCACAAGTGCTAAAACCAAAACTAAGATGCTTAGAAAAACAGATAAATTTAATCAGGTTACTAACAGGAGAATAAAAGCACTTGAATACTTAAGAGCACACAGCAAAAATAAGGTGATAAAGTAAGAAGAACATAATTACAGTAAAAGCAGGTGAATAAAGTGTAAATTTATAATTTTTTCTCTTTTTTTGAGTGGAGAGGGCGGAAACAGAAGATAATTCAAGATTAATAAAATAATGGGGTTAGCCTTCCCAAATGCTCTCTCTGTACTAAGTACACTAAGCTGATGAGATGGGAGAGGGAGGAGTGTCTAAAATCAAAGAAGTAAAGGGGTAGTCCTTCCTAAATGTTCTCACTGTACTCAGTTGAGTGAGCAAATGAGATGGGAATGGGAGGAGTGACTAAAATGCATTTTACAGCAGGGGTGGGCAATTGCAAAGCAACTAACTTTAACAATACAACAACACTTGGGAGGGTGGATGGGAAAAACAAACACTGCAGATAGAATACAGAGGCCAAATATATAAATGCAGTACAGTGCAAACAAGTGCAAAAAAGTATATTTATCAGTTGGTAGATCAGATGGTTATAGAAACCAACACAGCCAGGTAGTTAGATCTGCTATAGCTCTACACAAATTCACAGAATGTAAGTCTTTGTACTAGATGTACAACAGACAAAATAAGCCTCAGGCAATTGGATAAACACAGACCCCGGGATTCGTGAAGCTCAGCGCAAGGACTGCGTTAGCCTTGCGCCGACTGTGTGGCGTAGAGATGGCGCAGCAGCACCACATGCATATTAATGAAGGCGTGCTGCCATAACGGCCACATGCATAGGAAACGTGTACGAGTGCATGGGGCGTGTCCAAGTGCTGCATGGAGGCATGAACATGTCAGCTGCATATGCACAACCTAAAATGCTTACTAGTACAGCCTGCCTCTAATAGTAATCACTCCTGTCAATGTCCGTGGATAGCGAAATGTATGCAAAGCATACAAGACATCATTGTGAACACCACGATAAGAAGTAAACACAAAGGCACGTAGCTGAATATTGAGTCCCTGACCCTGGAACAAATGATATTTAAAACCCCCTGCCCGTATTCCATTGTAGTGTCGCTAGTTATACCAAGTGGAAGCGAAACGCATCATGTTAGCGCGTCGCCAATTGCTAAGCCTAGCCCAATGGTTTGGGTTACCACCTGTCCTACATTGTGAGGGACAGTTCCCCTCTAGGCAGGTGTGTCCATACCAAAATCATTATAAATGTGAAATATCCTGCGATAGCAGGACATATTTATGTCCCATATTTTATATAATAGTCCCATACAATACGTAT
Organism: Protopterus annectens; assembly: GCF_019279795.1. Taxonomy (NCBI): domain Eukaryota; kingdom Metazoa; phylum Chordata; order Ceratodontiformes; family Protopteridae; genus Protopterus; species Protopterus annectens. The sequence goes on from NC_056732.1 coordinate 738,606,603, forward strand.
GTCTGTATATAAAATACCTATATGTTACAAGAAACAGAATAAGCAAGTAAATGAAACAGAATAAGCAACTACACCGCTACAACAATAAAAGCTTATATGTAGGCATGAAACTAAAGTACTATCCTTTGTAATGACCGTGGGTATGTGTTGGCCTGTAAACTCAGATGTGTGTCCCGAAAATGTCCCATCCAGGTCATATGAAAAGGTGCCAACTCTACCAATGGTCAGAGCATTCGCCCAATATCTGCCCATTCGCGGTCCAAGTCGTCCTTGTCAGGACAGCCCATAGATGAATGGGTATTATCCGGGTCTACCTACCCTGTCATGAAAGATAAATATTTGCGTGTACCTATGTGCGTGAAGTACAGCATGTGGATGATCAGAAATGCTAGTGTAGACCTCACAACCATATTTGTCCCAGAGATATGTAGTGTACACAATGTGTTTTGTTGACTTTGCCATGGGCCATCAACTAGAGAAGGGATGAATGGTGTCTGTGGAATATGGGGGTGGGGGGTGATGGGTAATGTAATAATTCGCCAAGGGGAGACTGGGTTGGATGCACAATAGGTGAACTGGAGGTCTATGAGGGAGCAGTGGGTGAATCAGGAAGATAACCAAAGAGCAAATATACACATCTGCAATACAATCCCACAAACATGTGAACATTAAAATGTGCAATACACATGTACAGAAACGTTACTGGCACATACCTACATAATGGTCTGGCCTGAACTGAGCCATCCAACCCCAACACACCTGGATACATAATTGAATACCCATCATCCCCTTCACAGCACACCCCCCCCTTCCTGAACGTCCACCAAAACCAGCCATACTCGGGCTGCTAGATAGGCACGGCCATATCTGCACATAGTGACCCCTTCCCATATCTAGTAGGCAGTCTCACCCTAGGCAGTCTCAGGATTGCAAACTATGTATCCCTTGCATGTATAACCCTACCTTACAGCCGTAAAGCAAAGAAGGTCATCAGTCCCCACAATTTTTGGATATCCCTCATAGGATATGTATCTGTTCTAAACATTAGACTTGGTGTCACGACATGATGTCCAGTTCTGTATACATCTGGACACAAGTTGCATGAGCAGTAGTTGTCCACAAGACTGCTCAGCCTCCAGCTGGTCCTGCAGAACCTACGACCCGGGATTAAACACCTGACCGTGATGCACGTCTCCCCGTGTATTATTGGGAATATATACCTTACATATTCGCATAGTGGCAGTCGGATATAAGGTGCTTAAGGCACTTTAAAGCGGATGTAAGTAGGGTTGCCACCTACCCCACCTTGCGAGGGACAGTCCCTTTTTGGGCAGTTGTGTCCAGACCAAATATACTACAATGGCAAATGTCCTGTGATTGTAGGAAATATGTCCCATATTTAATGTAACAGTTGCATAAAACAATTATTTCTGTATGTAAAATACTTAAAGTTACAAGAAACAGATTAAGCAACTAAACTGCTGCAAGAATACGCTTTCATTTTGGCAGATAAGTAAAGTTCTAACCGTTGTACTGACCATGGGTATGTGTCGGCCTGTAAAATCTGATGTGTGTCCCGAAAATGCCTCGGTTTGGCCATATGAAAAGGTGGCAACCCTAGACGTAAGTAGGTATGCAAGCATGTAAGCGCAATGGTAAGTGGTGGTGATTCAACAGTATGGGAAATGTAAATGAGCATGTAGGTGTATTTGTATGTCTATGTACAGACCGATATATACACACACACACACACACACAGACACATACATATATATATATATATATATATATATATATATATATATATATATATATATGTATATGTAGATATGAAGAATGAACATGGTCACAATATAGGAAATCCCTGTAATAGTTAGTGCTGTTATATATCAGGATGGCCATAGGTGAGCACACCTCTGCATCCCCAACCACAGGTAGGACGCTAAAAGTGGAACGAACAATCTCCCCATGCTAAGTCTGACTTTCAACTAGGTACAAGGCAGTCCAGGTCCCCAGTCGGACAAGCTAAAACCCAGATGACCATATGAACACCCTGACAATTGAACACATGTATGTGCCAGGACTATAGGCTTTGTAGGTCTGAATATCCACGGAGTGAGTCAACATGCGGCACGAGTCCAGAGCAGTAGGGAATAGGGAATGGCGCATGTGTAGTAGTGCAGTTTTCCCAACAGGAAAATTGATGCCTGCTGTGTAAGTGAAGTGATAAGGCGTGTGTTCGGGTAACTGTGCACCATGGGTATACATATAAATGAAGCAGAACACCAATAGTGTAGTGGTTAGAGCATCCGCTTAACGAAAAGGCATTCACGGTTCAAGGTCGACAATAGCACATATAATTTTCCTTGTGGAATGAATGTTGCTCTGCTGTAAAGCTGACATTTAAACATGTAAAGGTGAACGTGTGTATTGCATGGGACTATTAACCAGATCCTTTCAATCAAAGTGGTATTGTCATAATGTATAAGGCACAAATAAGCGGCAGTAAACATATGTAATGCATAGTAAGCATAGGCGAGTGTGCCTGTGTGGGTGTAAGCAGCTCCCAGCATAGGAAATGCATGTTTGTATATACAGATGTAATATATATATATATATATATATATATATATATATATCTATAGATATATATATATATATATATATATATATATATACACACACATACATATATATATATATATATATATATACACACACACACACACACATATATATATATATATATATATATATATATATATATATATATATATATATACACACACACACACACATATATATATATATATATATATATATATATATATATATATATCTACACACACACACACACACACACACACACACACACACACACACACACACACACACAAACACACAAATATGTGTGTATAGATATATATATATATATACATACATGAAAAAAAAATGCGTATATATATATATATATATATATATATATATATATATATATATGTATATCTATTAAGAATGGACGTTGTAACAATAAAGCATACACAAGGGATGTGAAGGCAATAAAGAGCAATGCTGGTATTATATAGTGCTTTCAGCGTATGTCATAAAAAGCTGCCCAGAAGTGAGCAGAGCACCGCTACTCACACCAAAGGCAGGGTTTTATGAGTGGGAGTAAAATTGTTGAAATGTTAAGTCTACCTTACACACAGACGGAATGTAGTCCCATGCTGGGACCTCCAAAAATTGATAAGCACAAATGGCTGTATTCCATATCCCCAGGAAAGGCACATATGTGCAAATATACATGGCGGGAGACCCAGTGAATACACGAGGTGAGACAGAATGTGTGTAGGGTCCCAAAAGCTCTGGAGAGGGCAATGTGTAAAGGTGTGTCATGGCTGCGATAACAAGTGGATAATGGATGTTACGCGTGAAAATTTTACACGGGTGGGGTGGAGCAACTATGGGCATGCAATTATGGATCCAGGCGTGCCAGGGTTGGATGGGCCGGTTCTAATGAACCGCCCCGTGGAGGTCAGCTAGGTCGTAATAGGTATATATATGCATACTCACATGCAGACAATATATGTTGAAGTACAAATTCTGTAACACATGCATTCCATTTGTTAACATAAATAATGGCAATGTGCCCATACAAACATCGACAGTAGATGGAATAATAGGCTGTGCAGAAGAGGGATGGGTCGAATCACACTATCACATTCCAATTACCATCGGTAATCTGTACATGAACATATAGGGACATCTGTCCACTGTATAACGTGCTACATACCGATTACAAGATAACTGGAGTATGTCGGTATTAGCAGATATGAAGGAGCAGGTACTCCACAACAATCGAAGCCAACCAGTCTCAAATATAGTAAAATAAACTCCTTTATTTGTTCGAAACAGTAAGCGCTTTCACGTCTACAAGGGACGCTTCATCAGACTTAAATAAAAACAGTTCATTTAGAGTATTTAAACACACAGCACTTAACTTTGTCAACCAATGATAAAACATTCATTATCATAATTAGTTCATAAACCAATAGAATAGCAAAATACTTTCATTGTCATGAATAATTAAAAAAAGAGACCAAACAATCATTAAAACACTCAATTAACCATCACTTCCAAGACTAAAACTAAAACAAAATAAAATAAAAGACATCAATGTTTCAAGGCACGGTCAAGTAGAAAGACTGTGTCCTATATCAGCTTGCAATCTGATAATCCACCTACTTTCTTCCTTCTCAGTAAAATTGTTAGTATTCCCCAGCCTCATGGTGGTATGTATCAATTCTAAAGCTAAAAACTCAAAAGTGTGTGTAGTGCCTTGTGACAAGATGTGTTTGGCTAAGGCATTTGTCTCATTCTCCCTATTGATGGCGTATAAATGTATAAATGCAAGCTGATATAGGACACGGTCTTAATGATAGGGTTAGTTTAAAACCCTTTCTACTTGACCGTGCCTTGAAACATTGATGTCCTTTTATTTTATTTTGTTTTAGTTTTAGCCTTGGAAGTGATGGTTAATCGAGTGTTTTAATGATTGTTTGGTCTCTTTTTTAATTATTCATGACAATGAAAGTATTTTGCTATTCTATTGGTTTATGAACTAATTATGATAATGAATATTTTATCATTGGTTGACAAAGTTAAGTGCTGTGTGTTTAAATACTCTAAATGAACTGTTTTTATTTAAGTCTGATGAAGCGTCCCTTGTAGACGTGAAAGCGCTTACTGTTTCGAACAAATAAAGGAGTTTATTTTACTATATTTGAGACTGGTTGGCTTCGATTGTTGTGGAGTACCTGCTCCTTCATATCTGATATTTTGTCTTTCTCTGGGCTCAGCAGGTACCTTACCCTAAGAGAGTTCTTTGTAATTTATATTTCTTTTGGTGATTTCTCGAAGGGACATGATAGAAGGAACCAGATACCAACTTATTGATAACGCTGAAAATAATGAACTTGGCAATGAGAATGTTTGTTTTACACAATTAATTGCCACCAATGGCAACCCTTTGTTGAAATTTTCTTATGCACAATTAGCAAGTACAGCAGTATCTCATAAAGGTCAGAAATTTGATTTGACTGTGTTGCAGCTAATGAGGAAATTTGAAGATGTTATGCTGAAGATTAAAAACGTACAATGGCAAAAACAACACATGGAAGCCTGTTCATCTTTTAATGTCATTCCTAGAGGCCTTCGTATTTTGAAAATGCCTACTTTTGGCACAACATATCCAGACCTATTAACTGACCGGCAGAAACTTAATATAGAAACCAGCAATAATTATATGAGGCTGTTAGTGAGACAATATACACTCACTGAGGCAGAGCTTAGTAAAGAAGTTTCACTTATTGAACAGCGTTTAATTTCCTCTCTCACACAAGAACAACTGGCTGGTTTCTTTGCTGAATTGTCGACTACACTTACTTCAGCGGATAGTAGACTATTGTTGCAAAAGAAGAAGAAGCTCGAGAAAGATTGCCTCGATTTCTCACGCGGGAACATTTTCTCTTGGCCGAGGGAATCCACCTGGTCTAATATTGCGGTTACTGCTCCCGCCATTGTAGAATGTAGGAAGGATGGTCACACTGAAATTCTTCCTACCATCCCGAGTGATTTGAACGCACATAATTCTACAGTGACAACTTCACAAGGAGGAATACAGGTTAGACAAGTGGATTTAACAACAAATGATGGTGAACTACTTGCAGTATGCCCACGAAGGGAAGACAGTATGGAACTCTGTGCGAGTGATGGGACACAGACTACTACAACTGTTTTGGATCCTGTAGTAAGAAAGAAGGCTATCTTACAAGTAGACAAGAACATTGAATCTGCTAATCAGGAAACTTCGAATTTGTCCTTCCCTTTATCGTATCAAGTGGTGAGACAGAAAGTTTGGAGCCCCAAATACAAGGGGAAGAAGCGCAAACAGTCGAACGAACCAACAGAAGGACAGAAGAAACCGCTCAAGACCACTTTTCAGAACTGGTAATTAATTTATCTTGTTATACCTTAACAGATATTGAGAGAAAAGTTTTAAACAGAGGTCTGTCATTTGTCCCTTTGCAGGAAATGGACATCAGTGAATTAATTGTTGAGTTGAAGTGTTTTACAAGAGGGTTGGCATTGGATTTGTATTTTGAAAATGGTGCTAATAACAAGAAAAGTTCCACCTGTGGTTTTAAGAAACCCTCTGCATTCACACCAGAACTACACCCTCTTATTGAGAGTTTTGAGAGAGTATGTATTAATGATTTTTATGGTTGATATAAGCAACATGAATTTAAATCAGAATTCCATAATTTGAGCTCATTTGAAATATCAGCCTTGAAATCTTTACAAAATAATGATACTATTGTGATATGACCAGCAGACAAAGGTGGAGCAATAGTATTACTAGACAGTAACTATTATAAGTTCACTATGTGTGCAATGTTATCTGATGCTGATACGTATAGAGTTATACATATGTTTGAGTTGAATAAAATTATTAGCAATGTACACGCTGAACTATATGAAATGTTAATGTGCAATCTGATAGACCTTGATCTTTACAAGTATTTCTTGATTGAAAAACCTTTAGTCCCTGTTATCAGAGGTCTCCCAAAAGTACATAAGACATTAATAAATCCCCCTTTTAGACCTATTGTTTCGGGCAGAGGTTGGCTCACTGAGAGTATCTCTATTTACATTGAGAAACAGCTCAGGCCAGTTGTTGACTCTACACCCTCTATATTGAAGGACACCCAGCATTTTTTAGAATCTTTAGCAGATAGCGCCCTAGACAACACAGTTACTGACAATGACCTTATGGTTACTTTGGACGTCCAGTCTCTGTTTACGAGCATACCCAATAATATAGGAATTGATTTTTTGAGGTTATTTCTTCTTAATAAAGGCTTTACTACCAATAAGGTCATTAAAATTACTATGTTAATGGAGCTAGTACTGGAGAATAATGTTTTTTTATATGACAATAAATATTACTTACAAACCATGGGGGTTGCTATGGGCATGTCATGTGCCAATTCATATGCTAATTTGGTATTAGCTCATTGGGAGTCCACATATATCTTGACACATGAGTTGTACTCTGAGCATATTAAATATTACAAATGTTTTGTAGACGAACTTTTTCTTATTTGGAGTGGTGACTCAGCAACTTTAGATGATTTTTTAGTTTATATTAATAATACTACTACATTTTTGAGATTGACGGGGGAGAGATCATGTGACTAGATAAATTTTTTTAGATGTCACCCTCAAGAAACGGAATGGAAGACTAGATACTGAAATATACAGGAAACCATGTAGGAGGAATGCCTTTTTACATCGGGATAGTATGCATCCACCTCATGTACACAAGAATATTGTAAAGAATCAAGCTATACAATGCTCCCGTTTAGTAAGTGATAATTTGGCGTTTGAGGCAACATTAGTAGATTTACGTAAGGATCTGAGTTCTAGAGGCTATCGAGAAGTAGATTTATCAGCTTTACAACAAGTGGAATGTAAGAGTATGGCTTTACCATATATTCAGAGGAATGGAGGGGGGTGTACCAAACAAGAGAGGCCAATTAATAATAATAAGAGGATGGTCATTACTTATACCAATAAGAATAGGAGTATAACAGATGTTATTAAGAAGAATTGGGGCATTTTACAGATAGATGATAGACTCAGAATGTTAGTGGGTCCACATCCCAGTTTTTGTTACAGGAATACTAGGTCCCTGAAGAGTATATTATGTTATGAGAGACGAGTAGATGACAACCTACTGTCCACAAAGAAAGGCACGTTCCCTTGCCGGAATTGCAATCAATGTGCCTTTATATCGAGTAAGAGTATTTTTAAACATCCAGATACAAATGTAGTCTATAATTGTGATCACTATGCAGATTGTAGAACACGTAATCTAGTGTATCTTGCTGTTTGTTGCAGATGTAATGGATTTTATGTAGGCAAGACTAATAGGACTCTCAGGGAGAGAATTAGAGAACATTTATATGCCATCAATAGGGAGAATGAGACAAATGCCTTAGCCAAACACATCTTGTCACAAGGCACTACACACACTTTTGAGTTTTTAGCTTTAGAATTGATACATACCACCATGAGGCTAGGGAATACGAGCAATTTTACTAAGAAGGAAGAAAGTAGGTGGATTATCAGATTGCAAGCTGATATAGGACATGGTCTTAATGATAGGGTTAGTTTAAAACTCTTTCTACTTGACCGTGCCTTGAAACATCGATGTCCTTTTATTTTATTTTGTTTTAGTTTTAGCCTTGGAAGTGATGGTTAATCGAGTGTTTTAATGATTGTTTGGTCTCTTTTTTAATTATTCATGACAATGAAAGTATTTTGCTATTCTATTGGTTTATGAACTAATTATGATAATGAATATTTTATCATTGGTTGACAAAGTTAAGTGCTGTGTGTTTAAATACTCTAAATGAACTGTTTTTATTTAAGTCTGATGAAGCGTCCCTTGTAGACGTGAAAGCGCTTACTGTTTTGAACAAATAAAGGAGTTTATTTTACTATATTTGAGACTGGCTGGCTTCGATTGTTGTGGAGTACCTGCTCCTTCATATCTGATATTTTGACTTTCTCTGGGTTCAGCAGGTACCTTACCCTAAGAGAGTTCTTTGTAATTTATATGTCGGTATTATAATGAATAAGGCACTAGTATACTGGTGAAGCATATAAACACCATTACGCATGTGTAAGTGTGTATGAGCGGGGAATGTATTGACACACTGATGTACATATATATAATTATATATATATATATATATATATATATATATATATACACAAACACACACACACACAATATATATATATATATATATATATATATATATATATATATATATATATATAAAACAGCAAGATATGAATATACATGTATGAATACATATGCAGATATATCCGTACATATTAATGTAAATAGATATATATATGCTACAGTAAATATACACATGTATATACCTAGGTTATGTTACAGCAGTTACGGGTAACATGTTTAGACAGGGCATATGTTGGTCGGAGGTCCACTCAACAAACGTCTACCTCCCACCCCCCCCAGCTAGGCCGGTGAGACATACAGACATGCAATAAAGGTAAATACAACACTGCTTCCCAGACCACCGGCAGGAAACTACCAGTGGGAGAGATCTACAAGGTCTACACTTTAAACATGGACAGCGATGTCCCTTGCGGGACACCAAAAATTTGGTACATCCAACCAATGGGGTAACACTGTTACGACCAGGATGTAGTTGTACATGGAACAGTAGGTTGTGCAAGCCTGATAACACATGGGTTGACACAACGTATGATATGTGTCCCGACACGGAGAGAGTGGGTAGTGTGTATGGGTGTGTTCATATTCCACCTGCGTCCACCTGCTCCCACAGTAAGGATGAGTGCTGTAGAGCAGTGGCAGGTGGGAGAACTATGGGTATGCAATTATGGGGCTAGGTGTGCAGGTGTTGGCTGCAGACATGTATTAGGACTGCCCCGTGGGTGTAAGTAATATTCCGATGTAGGTATAGCAGATGCCCATACCTCCCAAACCTTAAGAGCACATCTACTGGACAGTCCTTAAACCATTGGGGGAACACATAGGGACCATATCATTGAACTGTCCCCGATTACCAGAGATGTCTGCGATTACGAATCAGAATCTAACACAGTCCCAACTAAACCCTCCTAAAACTAGTGATATTAGGAGGAAAGGTGGCGGAATACACGTAATGAATAATGACAACATGCAAGAGTCATAAACAGCATGTACCTCAGACAATGTGTATGAATACATATGTGCTCTGTGTCCGTCAATGTGTCAGGTTAATAGCACCAACCTTCTAAATGTGTCCCTGTGGTCATTATGCAGTGTCCCTGATTCAGTGTTCATTCTTCCCCATTCGTATGAGAGGTCTGATAGTGAGAGAAAGCGCATGTTCCACCGACTACCTTTGAAAGCTGATAGAATAATAGTGTTGGGGTTACCACCTGTCCACCTTTGCGAGGGACATTCCCCTTTGGGCAGTTGTATCCTGCATAATAACTGTAATTATGGCAAATGTCCTGTGATTTAGGGCAAAGATTACCTATATTTTTGTAGTAGTTGCATAAAACAATTATGTTCCTCTGAAATACCTAAATGTTATAGGTAACCGTATAAGCAACTATAATGCTACAAGAGTAACCTTTTATTTAGGCAAAACAGTGAAGTACTTCCCTTTCTACTGGCTGTGGGTGTGTTGCCCTGCAAAGTCTGACGTCTCTACATACAGGTCCTATAGGGTTGCCACCTTTCCAAATGGTCAGAGTGGGACATGTTCTGTAGAAATGTCAGACATTCCAGGACTAAACATACCTACAGCCATGCATAGTACAGGATTACACTTATTTGCACAAATAAAAGCTTAATCTAGTTGCATTTGAATTGCTTATGCTACTTCACATAACATAGAAGTGTCATATATGAAATAACTGTTGTATGCAATTATTAATGAAACATAGAATATAATAATGTCCTGTAATGTGGACATGTGCTATGTCTTGATTATTTTCGCAGTGTCCCTCGCAAAGTGGGACAGGTGGTAACCCTAAACTCCTACCTTGGCCAATTGAAAAGGTGGCAAACCTATAATAGGTATGCGGTAGCATGACCTGTCCAACGGATGTGGCTAAAACAACCCAGCTACTTGTTTGTAATGCAGGGTCTTGGTTCCCATGTATCAGCCAGAGTGTATGCGGAACACACAAATATGATTAATTCACTGGACAGGCCACTGATTCCGTACAGTTGAATGCCATGCTGTCACCTAATGGGCAGCCATTCCCGATACTGTATTCATGTATTCCGATGTAATAGGCATCACAAGGTGGGAGCACATTGTATGAGGTACACACAAATATGATTGAGTCACTGGACAGGCCGCTGATTCCATACAGTCGAACGCGATGCCGTCGCCTAATGGGCGGCCAATCCTGATACTGCAGTCATGTAGTCCAATGTAATAGGCATTACAAGGAAATATTGTGGTCCTCGCTCACACCCAGGGGTGTGAGTGACAGATGCAAACACCAATATTGGTGCATTAGCAAGTGTGGGATCGAGCGGGTGTAAGCGTGTTTGGCTACCAGTATGTGAGTATTGCACATTTTAAGCAATGTAGAGGCTAATCAACTGTAAGAGGCTGTAACCAGAGGATATCATACAGCGCAGTCATTCAACAGTATAGGAATGTATCCCATCATGTAGATGTACATGTGAGTGTTTATGTCCAGCATATAGGTACATACATATATAGAGATGTATCAGAAACATACCATGTGGTAACAAAGCATTACAAATGAATGAAACAGGAAACAATAGCGATGCCTGTATTATGTAGTGGTGTTGCTCTAAGTGATCACAAGACTCCCTCAGACAGACATGTGTCAGTCATACACGCAAATAGTTGTACATTGGCCGTATACATCACTCTGTGCATGTAATGTACATTAACACAACAGTACCTGTCCAATCATTATGCCTGAACAGTACTCCTGCAATGTGCTGTGTGCAACATCATCATCATGATAAAGATAAATGGGGTAACCATAGAGGGACTGGTAGTGTTTTGTGTACAATGGGGTCATCCTCCTCACATGTACCTGGACCATGTAGGAGTGATGTGCATACCAGGATCGTGCACCTGAGGGACAGGGGTGAGGATAACAGTAGTATGTTATGATGCATATTACAAGGGTTTCATGTGTCCAGTGGGCATGTGTGTGTAATGGACAGCTATGTATAGGGCAGATGGTGTCCTAGGAGCTGAATGGCTTTATGTGTCTGTAGGTGTGGGTCAGATGTTGGGGAAGGAGTGTAGGTATGGTCATGGAGGATAGGTAGGAGCACAGAAATGACAGCATACATGGTTGGTATATGACAGATGTGGGGGGATACACCCTGGATGGGGATGGGTCTTCGGCATTCAAAAGCCATGGGAACAATGGGATGGAGGTCCCCAGCCATGGGCAACTGCCACTGCACCTACACAGCTGCAAAGGAGGCAGTGCTGGGGGCTGTCCAGGAGGGGCAGCATCACCCTGTAAATGTGACACTCCACCATTGAACTGGTGTATCTGGCTTCGTAACCCCTTAGGGAGCCACCAACGCAACACGGCCGGGACCGCACGATAACAGATTTGTATCTGTCTGACCCCTCTCCCAAAGGCGACATGCTCCATCCTCAGTGGTGGTACCACCAGAAGGTGGTACAGAGCCAACAGAGGTTAATGTTAATGGCTGGGCCCCAGATGTGCTAGTGCCCTGTGCCATGGTCAGCTGAAGTGGGACAGGAGGATCTACCGGGACCCGCTAACCCATTCAGCCTATGGTGTTGCATTTTAAACCCACATATGGCTTAGTCATAGACAATAGCATACAGGATTACCTACGACAGTATGCATAGATATCACCAGCAACCCAACACAACAGATGGTATACATTTGCAGGGGGAGCACAACACATGCATATATACTGCATGCCAACTTTACAATGTGTAGTAGACGTGTGACCGCAGCTATGAATAGTTGCCCATCATTGGCTTGTCACTGGGAATCCCACACAGTGTCAGTCATACCACTGTCTCATGTGACACATGTCCAGTCAGGGATGCGATGGCAGTAACACATCCCTATCATCATGTACTGTCTGCAATCCTCACACCATGCTTTTGCTGTGCACAGAAGTGTGTTCAGTGTGTAACACAGGAAACAAATGGTTGCACACACTGACCAGTTCACAGATGGCCCTACAGATGGGGTTCCCTCATGAACAGACTACTGTCATATCTGTATTATAACATGCAGAATAGACATTACCACACACATGTTAAACAGGCAGTAGTCTCAATGCAGCATAGCTACACTTACATGCTGTCTTTAGGCTATTTCCCACTGTAGAAAATGGGTGTGTAGTGTTTGGCTGTGCAAGATGGCTGTATAAGGCTGGGTGAGGGGTACTCCTTGCCATCGCATCACCCGACAATGGTGTGCAGTGCAGGGGTGTAGTGTCTGCAATGTCCCACACAGATGGGTACTGCATTATCTGGCCTGACATCCTGGTTACCAATGTGTAGTGCCATAGCTTTGCAATGCATGCCATGTCTGTGTTTGTTAGTCCTTCACATGGACATTGCCTGGGATGTGCATGTCCCACAATACTGTACAGTGACATGTACAGGTGTACCTGGTTTGGCAGACACATGTAGTGTACTCAGCCTGTTATACCCCGATATGCCAATACTGGCCTGGAGTGGCAAAACCTGCTTATAGTGAGCAGGTCGGCCCTGCACCCGCATGGATAGTTTGATACAGGTATTCCATGGTGTCAGTGGCATGAGTCCATACAGGACACATGTGCACAGCATTGTCTGGCCTTAGTGGATCATGTTTGATGGCATCACATATGTTGCAGCCATTCAGTGTGGAACATAGTGAAGGCACAATGCCCACATATATGTGCCTATTGTACCAATGTACAGGGTGCCATGTCCTCTGCAGGCCACTGCAGTCATGCCATGCCTACTATCTGTCCTCATTGTGCATGTTACTAGCAACATAGTGGGATATCCTAGGCAAGATTGTATGTGCATGGCACATGGGTGCTGGACATATACCAAGTACTAGTAGGGCTGCATACTTAGTTCACCAGCCCTTTTGCCAGATGTATGGGTATGGCTTGCCAACACAGTGCCATGGCTGGCTGACAGCTGTACACCTCGTGAGGTGGCCAATGTGTCATAAGACGGATACTATATAGGAAAGCGGCAAAACCCGCTCCCAAACATGTCCAATGGTAAGACAATCACAGCCACCTCTACACAGACTCTGACAGACAAACACACACTTGCCATGTCCTGTATACAAACCCCTACCGTATCACACTGCAGCAACACACATTTAGGGTATGCACTATGGTGAATACTACAAAGCACTGTACTTGTCTCATGCAGGCAGACACACACACACACACACACACACACACACACACACACACACACACACACACACACACACACACACACAGTTGGCATGTATGGGGTTAGAACACCAACCTAACTACTTTACTACACTACAGCATTACGCAGTTACAAAACATGCTACCGAGATTACTGGGACACAGCACTCCCAGAGGTCTATTTATAGATGGGTGACATCATCGGCCTTGCTAACAGTGGGTATAAGAAATGTATGGAGTGTGAGCAGTATAAACGCATTACTCAGTCCTCAGGCAAACGGACACACACACACACACACACACACACACACACACACACACACACACACACACACACAGACACACACAGACACACACAGACACACACACGGCAAGTGTGGGACTAGAACACCCTACAGCATTACGCAGTTACAGAACACACTACTGAGATTACTGGGACACAGCACTCCCAGAGGTATATTTGTAGATGGGTGACATCATCGACCTTGATAACGGTGGGTATAAGAAATGTATGGAGTGTGAGCAGTATAAAAGCATTACTCAGTTCTCAGGCAAACAGAAACACACACACACACACACACACACACACACACACACACACACACACACACACACACACACACCAAGTGTGGGACTAGAACACCGACCTAACTACTTTATTACACTACAGCATTACGCAGTTACAGAACTCACTACCGAGATTACTGGAACACATCACTCTTAGAGGTGTATTTGTAGATGGGTGACATCATTGGCCTTGCTAACGGTGGGTATAAGAAATGTATGGAGTGTGAGCAGTATAAAAGCATTACACAGTCCTCAGGCAAACGGGGATGCACACAAACACACACACACACACACACACACACACACACATACACAGCAAGTGTGGGACTAGAACACCGACCTAACTACTTTATTACACTACAGCATTATGCAGTTACAGAATGCGCTACTGAGATTACTGGGACACAGCACTCCCAGAGGTGCATTTGTAGATGGGTGACATCATCGGCCTTGCTAACGGTGGGTATAAGAAATGTATGGAGTGTGGGCAGTCTAAAAGCAATTTAGAGTCCACTGGCAAACGGGGATTGACACACACACACACACACACACACACACACACACACACACACACACACACACACACAGCAAGTGTGGGACTAGAACACCGACCTAACTACTTTATTACACTACAGCATTACGCAGTTACAGAACGCGCTACCGAGATTACTGGGACACAGCACTCCCAGAGGTGTATTTGTAGATGGGTGACATCATCGGCCTTGCTAACGGTGGGTATAAGAAATGTATGGAGTGTGGGCAGTCTAAAAGCAATTTAGAGTCCACTGGCAAAAAGGGACAGACACACACACACACACACACACACACACACACACACACACACACACGTGCCAGTGGCGGGTACAGAACACCTGCCTATTTACAGATTACTATTACAATACTACATACTTACGAATCACGCCACATAGACTACACATGTCAAGGCTGTCATTATGACTGTCTGGGGATGCGGATATCAACAGGAATGCTGGCAGTTAAGATGTACATACCTGTGAACCTGTGTGTTTAAATGTAGGAATCCATCCTGACCTGGAGTACGCCCATCTGTGGAATGGACGACTACTACCATTATACACGGTTACAATGGTCATGCCCATACACAGAGGCACATAACCAACACAAGGTGTCACTGGGCATGCTCACACACTTAGTAGCACAGGGCTGTTCGGAATGCACTATGTGTCCATCTATACAAGGATATACTGGGCATGCTCGTACACTTAGTAGCACAGGGGGAATGTTCACACACTTAGTAGCACAGGGCTTGTCGGAATGCACTACTATGTGTCCATCTACACAAGGATATACTGGGCATGCTCATACTCCTAGTAGCACAGGGCTGACTGGGATGCACTCTGATGCTAAACATGAAAGGCCACAGTGGCCATGCTATTACAGGTAGACATAAAGAACACATTGTAATGGGCTCTGGTGTTAGTAGTTGTCATTGTTAGCAGGAACGCTGCTCTACATATATTTGACACTGGTCTTTTACACAACATCAACTGAATTTCTGGGATGACATGGCTGACAGTAGGCAGGCCTTTGTCACATATCACATGCATCGATGATTCAAGGGAGTGTGGATATTACCCAAGTCGCATCAGCCCACACAGTGCCATTCCAAGGCAAATGTCCTAAACACAGGTTAACTCCCATACACCTACAGGACAACTGCTTTGTTTTCTTATGCTAACCAGTGCTAGATGTGTAGTGCTCATATTCACAGCTGGTCACTGTAGATCCAACAATGGGGAGTACTGACATCTGTGCAGTGAGGAACACCTGGCTGATGGCTCTGTAGTGCACAATAGCACTACCACCATATACCTCAGAACCTAGCACTACCACCATATACCTCAGAACCAGACATGTGGGCCATAACAGAGGTACGGACCACTCCAGGTGGTGTACCCACATACGTAAAGGCCACTCACATGTACTGACCGGTCCCTCCATGAAAGGCATCACAGAAGAGCCATGTGCAGGACACAGTGTCACATGCTGCATTCTAGGATGTAAACTTCAGACACCACCATACCCTCGGACCAGCAACATGCAACCATACATGTTGTATGACATAGAAGAGTACACTACCATGTGACCCTTGACCTGTGTACTGTACTAAGCTCTACACCAACTGTAGAGACTACACATGTACTGACACAGATGCATCATGCATTATGCAATGCAATGATACCACTGTCTGTGACCAGGTCAGCTGTACACATACCAGTGGCCCTTGGTACTTTCCACCATTAGCAGATGACTGTTGCTGCATACCAGTAGACACCATCATGTATGGATATGACATACATGTACCTGCCCTGGGTATGTACATGCCACACACACAACATACCTGTAAATAACATAGATGTTGTTGTCCTTTGTGTAAACAGGTGGCTACAGCCATTACGCATATGCACATGGAATGTTGGTCCATGGCTGCAGAATGCTAACAGTACATATGGTGTGATATCAATGTTGACAGATGTAACATCCCCTCTGTACTGGTCACCCATCATATCATACAACAGTCCATGTGTCATGTATGTCATTACACATATCCACCAATTGCAATGCCTACAAACATGACCAAATGTCAGGATTGTAGGACATACACACCTGTACACATAGTGTTGTGCATTCAGATGACATGTGTGTGCAGTTGCTGATGTATGCAGGTGACGTGTATCCTAGTACATCATGCAGTTGCAATGCAGCCTCAACATTGCCAACTGTATATGGTGATATGCTGAATGTACAGAAAGATGTACCACAGGTATGGACAGATGTATGGAAATAACTAAGTGGTGGGGCAACTTTGCAGATGGATGTTTGCTGTGGACAGCTCATAGGTGTGTCACAAGTGGTCCTACAATACCCTGTGTAACCGGTAAGGAATGGTTTCGTTAATTGAAGGACATAACACACAACTTAGACAGCAGTCAGGGTGACAGCAAAGGTAAATCACTTGACATCTGTTAATAGATATGATGTCCCTAGTGCATTTATCAGCACTGTTGCCACAGGAAGCATTAGTACAGTTTGTAACATGTGCAATACTGCTGTACATCTGACATACATAACATGAGCTAGGCAGGTCTGAGATTCACAGTACTGGCATGTGTGGTTGCGTGTGTGTCCATATATGTCACGTATTGTGAAGAATACATCTTAATTGTTACTCACTCTCCTGTACACTAGTGTACACATCTGTACAGACTGCAATGTAGAAAGCAGGACATAGGCAGTGACACATGTGAGGTATCTGTATGTGCATGGCATAGGTGTATTAATTACTGAATGCCACAGTGTGTGTATGTAGGGCTGACTGGTCCCTGGGGTGAGGATGTATGTTACCATACTGAACTGATAAGACCCCTCCCACCATCCAGGTGATGCATTCTACTATCCGTGTTGATGTCCCCGATCTTAGGCCGTACTGACTATCTGTACATGTGTATTCTCTGTGGCGCATCATGTAGGTGCACAGTACTGTAATGATGATTTGCACATAGGCAGGGGTCCTCATCCCACCAGTAACAACTGTGTGCGAGTGTGTGTTACTGTGTTGGTGAATCCGTGAATGGGTGGGTGTGTTACTGTGTCACTGAATACATGTGTATCAATACCTGAGTGTGTGGGTGCAGTTGTGTGTTGGCATCCTGTCATGGGAACGTGTATTACTGATTCCCAATGAGGCATCACACTTCCCACTGGTGTCTACCCTTGTAATCAGCTAGACCACTCTCTTACCTCACCACTCCATGTAACTGTACCTGTGATGTCACCCTTTATGGATGTCACGTCTGTGGCCACAGTAGCTTAATACACAGCTATCATGGTCTTGGAATGGTAGACATGTTTGTAACATGGGACATTCTCACTGGTATGTGGCAGCTACAAGGTGCATGCTGGTATATTCATACATACCTGTGAGTAGTCCACATTGACATATGGGACACTAACTGCAAACACTGACATCCACTGGCACATGCAATTAGACCTGAAGAAGGACAGCAGAACATCATGACCAACATGCAGTTACTGTTGTTACACAAGACACATACTGTTAACAGTATTGTACACCTGTACTACATGGTATATCTGCTGCCTGTCAACAGTCCTCAACAATTGTAAACTACATGTATCTTCCTAGTCTGTTCACCCTGTGCATCAGATTATATGAGCATGTCCCTGCACCGATGGTGTGGATGTCAGGGATGCGGCACAGGCATCATCATATGCACAGGGTGTTAATGTTTGCCAGAGGCCTAGGCTGCACCATTGGATGACATCATGTGTGTGGGTTTGGGCCTTTGATCTAATTGGGCGTGTGTGGATGTTATGCATGTGTGTGTTGCGGTGCCCTACATATGTTTCCAAGTTGTGCGTGTATATATGCACACAGTTCTCCCATGTGTCTGGCGTACACAGGGGTATTATTGACAGCTGCAGACTGTACAGGCAAGGTTTTACAGTTCACGATGTCCGGCCACGGACATGTGACCTGTGCCTGCCAGGGGTTGCATGAGCACTACCAGGCAGAGGTGCAGATTGGGTACTGTCTGATATCACTTGTCCACTGGAACTGTGTCCCTGTTGGGACTGTCCTGGGCCACATGCACGTGCCCTGCTGTGTCATGGTGTGGACAGCACAGCACCAGATGCACTGCTGCTGCTACTGCCACTATGAGAGTGGGCATGTGACGTAGCTCATACACGTAGACCTGACACAGATGATGTAGCAGGCCTACATTCACGTGCCCAATGCCTCACTCCTACCAGATGTTCCAACACAGACAGCTCACGCTCGGGGATTGTCATGCCATGGTCAAGGACTGCAACCATGTCACCCAACCGTCTATCCAAAGCTTCAGCAATCTGCTGTTGAGCATTTACCATTGCCTGGATGTTGTTGTTTAAAGAACGGACAGCAGCCCTCTGTAGCCTCTGATCTTCCCTGTTGCACCGTTCTGCATGTGCCTGTGCCTCCATTACAACCTGAAACATGTGTCTGCTGGCACCAGCTGCTGCACTTTGTCGTGCAGGAGTATGTTGGCCAGAAGTCCTCCTATGAGCAGCACTGGCCACGTGCCTGTGTGGGGCACCACCAGTCGTTTGGCTGACACCATGGTGTGCAGGCACACCTTCCATAGCCCCCACACTTTCCTGTTCCAAGCTACCATGCACCAACTGTCCTTCCTCTATGGCCACTGGTGATGGGGTATGTGCAGGTATGGGATCTGTGTGCAGGGATGAGGGAGATATAGATGGAATGGCAACCAATGGCACAGTTTCAGCCCCTGACAACTCTGCCTGTGTCTCAATCATACGTTCATCATCACTGCTAGAGTCTGTGGGGACACTAAAGTCAGATGTACCGCAGGAGACAATGCACCTACATCACCTGTCAGGGCAGACAAGAACTGTACATTACAATCTATACAATAGACACACACAGACACACACGCATGTGATATGACAGAAGGCATGCAACATGCATGTGATACGGCAGACAGCATGCAGCGCAGACAATAATAGTGGTAGCTATCATACATCCCTGGGTTGCACACAACAGCATGCATGTATCATAGCAGATGGCATGCAAATTACACAGTCATAGTAGTAGTTAGCATACATCCCTGTGTTACACCATGTGGACATTAAGCACAGGTTAACAGTACACCTGCCTGATGTGTGGCATATGACCTTGATAATCACATGTAGTATGACATGTGATCTGCTGTCATGTGCAATGACATGCATACATGTTTAACACAATTGTGTCCTGTCAAATATACAGTGGGGCAATGGTGTACCAATGCAGTGTTGTCTGTCTGCCCTACAGATATACTGCACATTTAGCTAATGTGCATGGCCATTGCAGGGAATCTTGAGGCGTCTCTAGTGCTATACAGTGTGAGTTACAGACAGGGTTCATAGCCATGACTGTGTTCAGATGCAATACATATATAATGTGGAATGTGTCCCATGTCACTGAGGTTTATACACACTAAACCATGATGTGGAAGTTGTGACACAGGTCACTGATGGGTATACGGATGACACCTCTGCACATCTGCAACCATATTGCTGCTCCCTGGCAACTATGGCTAGACATGGCGAACATGTCAGTACACCATGTCCCACATGACATCTGTGTACCACACACACACACACACACACACACACACACACACACACACACACACACACACACACACGCGGAGCTAGTATGACATTGGTGTCCAACACCAGCAAGGGGAATGTACTATATCTGTGGGCTGATGTGGATACTGTACAGGTGACTGCTGTCATGTCGCAACACCCTCAAGATGTTCAACACATCTTATGTGGTGGATTGATGTTACACCTACACAAGATGTGCACAGGCCTGTAGGATGTGTAGTGTTCCCCATCTACAATATGACCATTATACAAAGGCCATGGTTGAACCATGTGTATGACAGAGTGTACACACAAGCACAACACGTCTACTATTTGTGTTGCTCCATGTCTCTGGTCATCCTCCATGGCCATGTATGTACATGTGTTGTCCAAATTATTGTGATGGGCATCTATTTCACCTGTTTGTATTGTCCCATATGACATATATGCTCCACTGACAACAGCGTTATGCAGATAAAGGGTGGTATGTGGGATATGTTTTCAGGTTAGGTAGGCAGTGTTGCAGCCAGGCTACTAGATGTCATGGACATGTCAAGATAGCACATCACATTGTGTGGCATTCATAGCAGGGCTATGATCCATACCAGTGAATCCTGTGTGCTGGCCATACTCCAGCCCACTGTGTAGTACTGTTTGTATTCACCACATGTGTAGATCTGATCTGTAGTATGTCCCTAAAGTGAACAGCACCTCCACCATTGTATGTACAGCTGTCCACACATCTGGCAATGACAGTTTGTGAGGATTCATGTCGGTGAGATGATTCACATAGTTTGCAAGTGCTGCACATGAGTAGTCATTGTGATGCATTGCAGGTCCGACCTGTATATTGTGACAGGACCATACATTATGTGTACATGTTGTAAATGGCCACATGGCAGATAGATTTGTGCATTATGGTTCCTGATAAATAATAACACTCTTACCTGCAATGGGCTGCTGTTGCAGCGGAACGCCAGAGGTACCTAAATAGGAGTAACATAGCAGTATGAACTTAATCCACCCCTGTATAATGGCTACAGGGTGCAATGTGCATAACACATACACCAGTACATTAGACTATACTATGGTGTATGCACATGTGTGCATACACAGAGTAGCATACTATGGTATGCGGCATGTGTGTATACATGCCTTGAATATGATGTTACATTACATATTGTACAGTGACACATGCTACTATATGGAATATAGTTGTTATAGGTGCAGTACTGACTTACCAGGCAACTCTAGGCTCAGTGGTTGAGAGACACCCACCTCCACAATATCGGCTAAGGCTTGTGGATGTGGTTCTGCAGGTGTCCCCAGGTTGGCCAGTAGCTCCTCGGTACGTGTGAGTGGGGGCTCGGTTGGTGGTCCACCACCTGTTGCAACTTGTTCCCTGGCGATTGCATTCGCATGCTGTTTCGCCCATCTAATGAGGTCTGTACAGTGTTTGCGCATCTGCTGGTATGTGCGGTTGTGGCCAGCCACATCATTAACCGTCCTGCAAAGTTCCATCCACAGGGCATCCCACTGCTGTGCATCCTGTGGCACATGGCTGAACAGAATATCATGATTGTCGAGGAGGTATGGGACGAGGGCCTCATCCTCCAAGCGGGTAAGAAGGGGTAGCCTTGCATGCGGCATACCTGGAAGACATAATGATGGAGACAGGTCACAGTAACTCACAGAGACATACAGAGCTACAATTGAACATACATGTGCATCACATTAATTAAGTTTAAATAGCTGTGTTTGCAAACCTACATGACACTGACGTGTTTGTGTCACACACTGCCTTAACAGACATGACCTGTGACCCTGTAGACTTGCTCACATAAGGTTTTACATGTATGTTCTGCCATATACATCTACATGGCACTGTGCAGCGATTCAACATCCTGCCATGTATCACCTGTGTTGCACATGTGGTACACATGGGACACTGGCTAGCCAGATGGTATTTGCAGGGATGGATATCAACTATAGCATGTACAGTCAAAGTCAACTAGTGGGCTATATGCCATGGGCCATGTATGAATCTAGGATGAAAGGTTACCTGGCAGTTTCCGACAGGTGGGTCTGTGGGGCCAGGTGGAGCAGTGCCACATTACTGATCCACAGGATTAATGATACATATACCATGAGTTACCATGAGGTCATCACACCATGTCTGAGAAGGGAGTAATGTGCAGCTTTGATGGACAGGAATGCATAGTATGGCAGGGCTATGTCAAGTGTATGGGACAAGGATCTGTCCAGCATGTGGTAGGTGGATGTCCATGAAGTATGTGTTCGAGATCAGGATGAGTATGTGTAGCATGTCCAACATCACTGGGTTGGACATGGATTTATTCAGGGTATGCATCATGCTACATAGTGGAGATGGGGAATGGGAAGGCTAGTGTAGGCCATCTGCACATGGCCAATACTCCTTAAAGGAAATATGGGATCTGATATGGGTCACTTGAGTGTTGTGTATAGCTGGACAATGATCTCTATAATCATGAATGGCACCCTATCATTATTAGGGTTGCCACATATTACTACCTGACAGGTGTGGTGATGTAGCTATCACAGGAAAGACAACTGCCCAGCTGCATCCCTCACACACGTGTCCATTATGTTGACCACTGCCTAAGTGGTAGTTCATGGGTACAGGGTTATTAACAGAGGGGTGACAATGCAATATGTAGCTGTCAGATTGTGGCCATATGTGACACACACCTCACCCACAAAGCCCCTTCTGTATGTTGTCCACAACACTTCTGAGTCAGCTATTGCTCGCAGGTCATAGTCATTCACATACTACAATAGGCAGATGCCTTCTGTTTGTCTGTGAGGTATGGACTACAATGAGGGGGAATAAAATTCATTAACCCTGACATACTGTAGCCGCCACTGGTGTGATGATCATGTATGATTCAGACACCTTCTGTAGTGTTGGTTCTGCCAGCAGTCCTGTTGCAAAATACTCCTGTGACATAAGAATGTACATCTAGTATACTGAGTGTAGATGGTACATAGTATGTGTGATGATGTCCTATGACCTGGCAAGGTTATGATATGCAGTGTGACATCAACCATACTGTCATCTACATCTGTACTGCTGACATCAAATAATTGATCAAGGTTCATGGCCTTCCAGACCAGACTCAGCAGGGTAGTAGTAAAGTACTTCCCATTATCAGTGGTGTCTCCCCCTTTGTGGGTTGTGTTACTTGTTGGTGTGCACCATTCATTGTGTACACAACCTGATATGGAGCCATGTTTTACATGATGTGTTTGTGGAGAGCATCTTGTTTTGCCATATGTGTATGATACAACCTGTGATGTGGACAGATCCCATGCAGCCTGAGTGCAGCTTGTACCTGCATAGTTGTGGGTACAGGGGCCTTGTGGTGTACATGGATACATGCTTGTGTACCTGTTGGGGGGAGGGGGCCGTGTGTTTATGTTACCCAAGACCCTATCTAGATTGCTTATTCATGCACTTTTCCAGGACTTGTAAGCACTATGTAAGCTAATAATTACTAAAGCACTCAATCTTCCTCATTACCTAGAGGTAAGGGTGAACAGGTTTTGTACATACTTTTCTCATTTGCTTAGAGTAATTTAGCTCTTGTACTCACTTTCCTCACTTATCTAGGTGAATGTAGTTCTATATTCAGGCATGTCCAAGAGTCAACTGCCAGTGTTCTCACCTGTCTATCTAATGAATCTGGACATCTTGAGGCAATATACACATTGCCTTATGTACACAGACAAGCCTCTCCACCTACCACCCAACACTACAACCTGTGAGAGATGCACTCATCTAGCCAAACTGGAGGTAAAGGTCTCTCCAACCAAGCCTGACCCTGACTGTCATGTGGAGAAGGTACACATTCTCACAACACCACACTCATCACATAAGTCTCACTGAATCTACCCAACCATTAACTGGGAAAACTACTTGTGTACCAACACATTAGCTCAACGGTTTCCGGAATTCATAAACACCAATGCCCTGACTCAACATATCCACACACCCACCAGGGGCAACAATATCCTAGACCTAGACATTACCAACATGAGTGCTCCACACGTGAAGCCAACTCCTCATTGGTCTGGTCAGACCATGTGCTGAACACCGTTGATATCCACATCCCACCCCCACCCCCCATTAAGGGAACCACAGTATAATATGTCTGCAAGGCCAACTACATGCTTCTTAAGAAAGACGTGGTGGATGTCATGACACCCATGCAGATGGACAGTACCGTTACAACTGCTGAATCCTACACAAATGCACTCTATAAGCACTTACACGAGTGCATGGCTTGTGCTATCCAAAACAGAACCAGGACGCTATACTCCTAATTAACGAAAACAATCTGGTGGTCCCCTGCCATAAACAAAATGTACTACAAGAGGAAGACACTGTTGCAAACGAGAGTACAATTCCATGCGTGGAGGAGCTCCCTGGCCAGCCTCAGTAAGAAGGTGAGATCCCTTATAAGATCCTCCAAAGCTAGCTATGAAAACTAAAATGCAACTAATACCAACAACAACAACAACAAAGCATTCTATAGCTATGTCACATATCTCAATGTCAACAACCAGATCTGCTCTGAGTTACAGCACAAAGGCACGAACATTACAGAAACAAATGATATTGGCAACATCCTGGCAGATCCCTCTCAAAGCTACACACTCTAATGGCAATCTACATCCCAGGCTGCGTTTTACATGAACTTTAGCACGTACTGTCTCCCCACCTACTAGCCATGTTCAATAATAGCCTCACATCGGGCATAGTGTCCCCTGAATGGCTCACAGCAACAGTCATCCCACTCCACAAAGGTGGTGCCACAACAGACCATGGAACCTATTTCCCTATAGGCCTGACTAGCCTGGTCTGCAATTCTATGGTGCACATCATGGATCACAGTCACAGAGACATTGGGTACCTCCAAATCTTTGACCCCTCCCTGTTTGGCATTGTTAAGGGCAGACCATGCCTCCTAAACCTGGTGGACTTCTTAGAGACAGTTAGAGACAGTTACCAAGGCATTAGATGAGGGTAAGGAGGTCCACACAGCCTACCTAGATCTCTCATAGGCTTTCAACACCATTCCTCCTTCTGTTATTATCAACATACCCATCCGCCTGAACATTAACCCCTATGTCATGTGATGGTTTGCAAAGTGGCTCATGGACACAACTCATACAGTGGGAGTTGCATACCCTAGGTCCGACTGTATACCAGTTACAAGTGGCGTCCCTCAGGGCTCAGTCCTAGGACCCCTCATGTTCAGTATATACTTCTCTGATGTACAGACAAGCACAGGAGGGCTTTGGCTGAAAAGGTTTGCAGACAACTGCAAACTAGGGGACATAATTGTTTCCCCATCTGTTGCAGACACCCTCTGGAAGGGTAGCACTGAGATGGATACCTAGTGTTAATATAATGGCGTCAAGCTGAATGCCTAAAAGTGCATAGTCATCCCCTTTGGATATAACTAATTACCCGTGGACTACCACATAGGTGCTAGTCCCCTGCATACAGAAAAGGTAATAAGAGATCCGGGAGCCCCAGTAGATAGAAATCTCTCCTTCGATACCCATAATGACAAGGTGGTTAGAATATCCTTCTACATGGCCCCCCTAATCTCTAATGGGTTTGCATCCAGATCAGAGGAGGCCATTGTGACTCTACTCATGACATATTAGACCCATTAAAGGATGCAACACTCTATTTGGTATATACCTTACAAGACAACTGCAACAGCTTGGAAGATGACACCAGTACCACACCAAGAGGATTACTGACCTCAAACAGATGACCTATGCAGCCCAACCTAAGAAACTCCAGCTGTACTCAGTTGCATACCGCATACTCAGAGGTGATCCCTGCTTGACATACAAGGCCCATGTTCAACCCTGTATTGCTGGATATGCTCCACCTAAACAGAGGCCCCAGAGAGCCACATGCTCTAGGGATATACAACTAACCACAACAATGAGTAGGACGTGCTGTATGGATAGATTCCTGACCCAGACACTCCCCATGCTTTGGAACATGATTCCAATGTACATCAGGTAGGGTGCCTCACTAGCACTCTTCAAGGGAAACCTTGACGTGTGGATGGGAGACAGACATGCACCCCAGGGATCACTGCAGAGCTCTGCTGGACAGAGGCACAGGGAATTATTGGCTCTGCTGTTCAGAGGCACAGGGAACCAACCTATGGGGGTGGCAAAAGCCAACACGCTCTAGCTAGGCTTACAAATACCCTTGGTAAGACAGCCTAGTACCTACCTTTGCACATATTACATGTCTTATGTGCATGGATAGTTAAATATCTCTTCCATTTTACTTTGCTATCATGCTGATAAACTGTCGGGTGACTAAAAGACATATGTATCCTGTTATTGTGTATTGTAAATGCCAATAGACATAACTAATGTTTGCCTAACATTACAGTAATGCTATGTAGCTTGTAATACATATCTGCCTACAATACTGTACTTTACACAGTTATTGGCACAATATCCTACAATGCAAATCATAATTGCACAGTGGCCCAACCTTCCACATGTTATTCTCTGTAATACACCCATACATATGGCTACAGTTACAATATATCAACATATACTATCCCCTGTTATAGCACATACTTGTTGGACCAGCCCTGCCACTGACATCGGCTGGTGAGGAGAATTTCTGTTCAAAGCCTTTATATAGCATCCCTTGTGGTGTATGCCGGTGTTTGCCTTGTGACCTACAGCAGTACACACAAATACTACAAGCATTACTATGCTCAACAATACATCACTACAAGATAACTGTTTCCACTATATGGATTGCATGCACTTTAAATACTACAGAAAGGTACTACATACACAGACATAATGACTGTTCTACATACATTATTAGTAACCCGAGGTGTCGTTAACTGTTGATTCAATCCTTTTCAGTTTGTGTTTCAATGTTCTTTGTAACGTTCCGCTGGTATATACAGATGGTTTGAATGTGTAATAACACATCCCTTTCTAGTTACATATCGGTAACATGTGGTATCCTGTTCACCAATTGCTGTTCCAAAGTAGTTCATTAGATGCACATCAGCTGTGCAGCTACTCCATTAGCCGATACCATGGCAACAGTGGTGTATAACTCAGTACTCCTTTTGGGCGTTGTCCATTTGCCTTACTTTTGAGGAAGACGGCCTGGATGTGTTGTTTGTGATATATTTCAACAGCTATATGGAGACACACAGAGATATATTAGCTTCATGACTCCCGTGGACTGTGTGTAATGGCTAGACAATTTAGTTCTACATGTGAGTACAGCTGTTATATTTTGAAACATTGCTACTTATGCAGGGTTTGTTTGTACCTGATACTTTTTTAAGTCTGGCAAGGATGTTTGGCCAGCTCAAGGCCGTATGGCTATGCATGAACTGTTATGTTGTGTACAGTGTGCTCACCAGACATCCCTGATTTGGTGTACAAGTGTAGCATACTGTGCTGTTACTCACTAATTGCTAACACATCCTGGTGTACGCACAACCCTCTGAAATGGGATTAGTGCAAACAAACCCTGTTACATCAGCAGCTGTTCCATTGTATAACAGCAGCTATTTCACATAGGGCCATGTTAATGTGTCTCTGACAAGGTATGTTAAGGCTTCTGCAGATGTCATACAGTGAGTTAATGATTTGTGATGTTATTACAGTTTGTATTGTAATATGTTTTCTTGTGGGTTTGATGTTGGTGGGTGTGCATAGCAGATGCAGGTGTGTAGGAACTGCTTTTATACATAATCGCTATGTGTGTGAGGGTTCCTTCCCTATTTGAACACCTATCCTTTTGTGGACTAATACAATGGTAATTGCAGGCTGATGCATTAAGGTACTGCTATGTGGTTCCTGTATAGCATGCAGGTGATGTTAGTCCTTGAATCCCTTCAGTAATACATCTGAATTTAATAACGTGTTGCTACATGAAAGCTGTGTATTTCTGTCATAGGTATTTGCAGTCATCGTAGTTGTGTTGGTG
>NC_056732.1:738637964-738652964 GCF_019279795.1 Protopterus annectens
TGGCTGTGTGTGCATTTCTGATGGGAGTCATCATCCACGGTTCCAGTGCATACCCAGTATCCCCCACCAGGTGGCCATATGGAATGTCCCCTCTGGCAAAGACCTGATACAGCTGTGAGGCATGCCAGATGTGGGAGTCGTGATAGCTTCCAGGGCCGCCAGCACACACATCCATGATAATACCCTGGGCATTGCACACAACCTGGCAGTTGATGGAGGGGAATCCCTTGCAGTTTATGTAGTGCCTATCCTGCTCACCGGGTGGTGACTTGATGTGTATGTGCGTGCAGTCTATTGCACCCAGTACCTCCAGGTAGTCTGCCACATGGTGGAAGAGATGCATATTGCTGGCCAACTCCTCCAGGAACTGGTGGAGTACCCTGGATGCTGATGCCTGTGAGATCCCCATGATATCCCCAGTTGGCCTTTGGAAGGTACCTGTGGCTAGTATTTTCAAGCTTACACATACCATCATGTCCACTGGGATGGATTCCCCTCTGTTACTTCTGGCTCTGAGGCGTGGCCGGCACAGCTCAACAAATTGCTGTATGATGTCCCTGTCCACCCTGTAACGCTCTACTATGTCCAGATCATGTAGCCCCTGGTAGGTTACCCTGGGTCTGAACGCTCTTCTCCTCCTCTGGTGCCTGAGATGGATGTCAGCATCATCCTCCACACCACCGTCAGTCTCCAACACATGCTGGTGAATCAAAGCTATGGCGGCCCTTAACATGTACATATTAAAAGTTCCCCGTCTGTATACACCAATGGTGCAGAGTGTCTGGGAATACATAAGTGTGTGTATGGGGCTTTCACACCTTATACTATTGTGAAATGGATGTAGCTGGTGTAATTGGGTGTGTTTGTGCTATTCCAGCTGTGGGGTATCTTAATTATTGGTTTTACAGCAGGTACTGCTATTGTGGGGCCTTTGGTGTTAACTTATTCTTGTCTGCCGTGATTCATCTATTGCCCTTTACTTCAATTTTCAACCCGATTCCCCTCCCATTGTCAGACATGCATCCAGCTGCCGCCTTTCTTGTTTTGTGCTTTCACAACCCAGGATTGTGTTGGGAAATGTGTTATGTAGCTGATCTACTGCAAGTTTGCTTTGTTCTGCTGTGACAGTTCTCTTTTCTTTGCTGTATGGCACCTCCCCTTTCCTGTTCTGCAGGTAGCTGCTAGCAGCCTTGTTAGCTGTTGTCAATGGCCCACTGTGAGTTTCTAGGTGTTAATTACTCATTTGTACTCCAATTACATGCTGCAGTATTTCCTTATTGTCTTCCCGTATCCTTCCTGTTTCAGCTGTGGTGTGCGCCGCGCACAGTCGTTTATCGGGTTTTGTGCGCGTTTTCATCCACGTTCACATGAACCTTTGGTTACCTTGTGGGCTCTCAGCTAAGCAAAGCTATGGCTACTTCCACACCCCTATCCTGCGGCTTTGCTTAGCAACACAGATTAGCAATGATCCAATGTGCTTACAGCTACAGTGGTGCGCCCCTCTCTTGATGTCATGTTTACCTCCAGGCCACTCCTCGGTGTTGTACCACTACACCATGTGGTACATCCTTACACAGGTGGGGCGTTTGCGATTCAGTATTACTTGACTCATTTGCATGGCATTGACTGCTAATTCCTAGTTATCGCATGGAACACTGTCACAGACCCTTAGCAACCCTTGCGCCATGGTTGTGGTGTAGCATGCATGCCATTGACTATTATGGGGATATCATGAATTGCGTTACATTGCAGTTTTATGACATCTAAATATATTTTCCTTGTGATCCCGTTTGTGCACCGATGCACTGTGGTTTTACTTTGCGTTGGTGTGGCCATGAAATTAAATGTTATTTTTTATATGTTGCGCATGTTGTTTTATGCCATTGGCTATATATTTAGCCATTGGCATATATTAACATTATAATATGTACGTTTGGTCTGCTTTCATGGCTTCAATTTTATGCTTGACAAAATGTAAAGCGGTTTTTTTTGGTTTACTTTTCTACATGCTTACGCTATGCCTGCACCACTTGATGAATCGTTATATACCTTCATTTGCATGCTACACTGCTGCGCATGGGGTAATTAGCATACATGTACTGGGAGCTGCGCAGCTCTGCCATACACTGGTAGTGCACATGGAAACAGCTCTTACCTGAATCGCTCGGCGGCCATATTTGACGCTAGATCGCCGATGCTACTCCGGCGCATGACGCAATCTCCATGAATCCTGGGGAGAGATGTTGGCCAATGCCTAACACCTTAGGTGGGCTGACTACAACGAAAGCAAAACAACCCCCACCTGAAAATAGCTACTGAACTACCATGAGAAAAAACACTGTAGACAGAATACAGATTACAAATATATAAATGCAGTACAGTGCAAACAAGTGCAAAAAAGTATACTTATCAGTTTGGTATATCAGATGGTTATAAAGTCCACCACAGCCAGGTAGTTAGCTTTGCTATAGCACAGCACAAATTCCTAGAATGTAAGTTTTTGTACTATTGCTTTTTATATGGCTGTATTGTAGTCAATGTGAGCCATACATACAATGTAGCATAAAATGTGTATCTTGTTGATTATACGATATTATTCGCAATGGTTTTCAAACCAAGACTGCTTTACCAGCAAAGCTCAATATGTAATACCATGTAGTCTGATACTGAACTGTTCTATCATTATTTCTGTGTCTTAGTATTTGGCCATTAAGAAAATAATCACTATATGCAGTACATGTGACAACATCGTGAAAGGGGCATTATTTATTTACTTATTTTATTTACTTTTGTTAACTGTAATAGCTCTTCTGTAGAAAAACCCATTTTCATTGGTGGTCCTTGGAGACAGCCTCAAGTAACTGGTAACAAATTCTGCAACAGACATAGGGGAGACAGGCTCAAGTAACTGGTAACAAATTATACAGCGGACACAAGGGAGACAGGCTTAAGTAACTGGTAACAAATTATACAGCAGACATGGGGAAGACAGATTCAAGTAACTGGTGACAAATTATACAGCAGATATAGAGGGACAGGCTCAAGTAACTGGTAACAAATTATACAGCAGACACAAGGGAGACAGGCTTAAGTAACTGGTAACAAATTATACAGCAGACATGGGGGAGACAGATTCAAGTAACTGGTGACAAATTATACAGCAGATATAGAGGGACAGGCTCAAGTAACTGGTAACAAATTATACAGCAGACACAAGGGAGACAGGCTTATGTAACTGGTAACAAATTATACAGCAGACATGGGGGAGACAGATTCAAGTAACTGGTGACAAATTATACAGCAGATATAGAGGGACAGGCTCAAGTAACTGGTAACAAATTATACAGCAGACAAGGGAAACAGGCTTAAGTAACTGGTAACAAATTATACAGCAGACACAGGGGGACAAGCTCAAGTAACTGGTAACAAATTATACAGCAGATATAGAGGGACAGGCACAAGTAACTGGTAACAAATTATACAGCAGACACAAGGGAGACAGGCTTATGTAACTGGTAACAAATTATACAGCAGACATGGGGGAGACAGATTCAAGTAACTGGTGACAAATTATACAGCAGATATAGAGGGACAGGCTCAAGTAACTGGTAACAAATTATACAGCAGACACAAGGGAGACAGGCTTAAGTAACTGGTAACAAATTATACAGCAGACATAGGGGGACAGGCTCAAGTAACTGGTAACAAATTATGCAGCAGACATAGGAGAGACAGATTCAAGTAACAGGTACCAGCTGACATAGTTAATAAATATGTTTTCAGGCTATATCAACAACAAAATACAAATGTGCAAACAGATAAGGCTAGCAAAACGATAAGATTTATACAAGTACTTGCAAATAAATGATATGCATAGATGGTACAAGACAAGAAGAAGAAGAGTAGAACAAGAAAAGAATAAGAAGGAATGGAGTTAAGGCAGGTAAAGATTAGGTAGAGCAGTGAGTAGGATAGGTAGAGGGACTCAAGAGAGACAAGGGTATGAAGAGAAGAAGGATCTACACAGGTATTAAAATTAAGTAAGGTAATAGTGTAAATAGAAGGTGTAAATATAAGACCAGTTAGAAGCTAAGTAAGGTTTTAGCTTTTCTAAAAATCTGTGTTGGTTAGTTTTATGTCTGAGGTTTGGGGAACAGGGGAGTTCCATAACATGTCTACCTAGGGAGGCACCATAGTGGTTGTTTGAATTAGGCAAAGAGGCTTAGATTCAAAGAATCTATCTGTATGGAGACTGCAAAGCATCTGAATTGATTCTTCTGCTTAGAAACAAGGCTGCAGTAAGATTCAGGTAGCAGCATTAGAGAGTGCCTTACTCAATTCACCAGTCTTAGAAAAACTCGCCATGATTTGAATAGAGAGAAAAGAAAGCTAAAAGCAAACTTTGTGTCTCATGGTTTTGACAATATCAAGAGAATGACTAACGCTCTTGGTAAAGCCTACAATATATGTATTCTTGAAATGGGATATTTCAGGTAATGTCAGTGAAGTGAACACTGTCTGATAGGTTCAGTGAATTGAATCTGTGTTCAAGGATATGAACTAGGTTTCACTTCACATATCATGGGCTATTATCAACAAATTTTGTTCATTTTCATGATGCTTTCAAAATCATATTTTGCATTGTTTTACATGTATTGCCTTTGGAGAGAATGACCCCATATAAATCACTGAGGTACTTTTCTAGCTAAGCGCAAAATTTTGCTTAAATGTCTCCAAATCCTGAGGGATGTTGACCTTAAAAGTGTGTTCCTGTTTGGGTTATAACATATTTCTTCAACCTCTACCATTTAATAATCCACCCAGAATGCACTACTGGCACCTCATATATACTATGATGCGGTTTAATAATAATATAAATTACACAATCTGCCTGTACCCAACCTGCACAAATATTACACCATACTTTGTCTAGACACCCTTATGCATCCTGTGTCACAGTAGCTTTCATAGTTCTTATGGAACAGCTGTACTGCTTCCCCAGTTCTGTTTTTAATATCATATATACATGCCCAAATGATATCACATTTTGTAAAAATTGAAGCCTTACTTTTTTGACAACCCATTACATATTCTTCAGCTGTAAGCTGCACAGTACTTTTGGCAGGTTACAATGTACTGTAGGAATACTGTTATACAGCTGTTTATATATTAAATATTGCTACTAAATATTGCATTGCATTTTACCTGAGACACTGAATAACTTCTTAATCCACTGTGCTCCTCAGAGTACTTGTGACAATGGGACACTGAGCCATTACTGCAGTGCTCTTTTAACATGTTAGCTGTGGTTTGGGCTGCTTCTGGTGCTTTGCAGTTAGCCCTAATGTAAGTCTGCAAAACTGGTGAATGTGGTTGCTTCATAATAAGATTATACTCTACCTGCATACCTCTCAGCTGTCCAGATTTGTTCAGAATGTCTAGATTTTTGTCTTATATTTTGGACTATTCCTCATAAAATCTGTCATTTTATAGCAAATCACTGAGGGTTGAAGTCACTAAATAATGACAAACATTCAAGTTTGACTGCATATCCTTTAGAACATGCACACTAACACAAATGCATATTCAGAGCAGCATGAACAGGTGTCAACATTTTGTGACTTGACGTTACTGTGTTTTTAAGCATTTCAATATAATACCAAATCTACTATTACCACTAAATGCATAGATATATAGAATTATAGATGAATTATAGACATATATCTATATCTATCTATATACATATATATATATATATATATATATATATATATATATATATATATATATAGTTACATGTTAAAAGATCGAATGGTTGAAATATCGAACTGCATATGGTCAAGACTATATGCTCAATACTTCAAAAGATTGATCTTTTAACATGGCTTAAAAAAAAAAATGAAGTAGAAGACCGTAATGCAGGGGGGGGGCAAGCCCCCCTGCACCCCCCCACACCCCCCTACTTAAATATACCAACTCCGAGATCATGCTACACTGAAAATACAGCACAGAACAGGAAGTTTTCCTATCCCCTGCTGTAGCGCAATCTTGGACTTGGTATATTTAAGTAGGGGGTTATGGGGGGCACAGCCCCCCACATGCGGAGTGCTGGGGTGCTTGCCCCCTGCGTTACAGTCTTCTACTTCATTTCTTTTTTTTTTTTTTAAGCCATGTTAAAAGATCAATCTTTTGAAATATCGAGCATATGGTCTCGACCATATGCAGTTGAATATTTCAACCGTTCGATCTTTTAACATGTAACTATATATTTTATATATATATATATATATATATATATATATATATATATAGTCTTACTGATTGCAAAATAAAAGCTTTAGAGAAGAATATATATATATATATATATATATATATATATATATACATATCTACACACACACACACACACACACACACACACACACACACACACACACACACACACACACACATATGGATGCATTTTAATAATAATAACTAGAAAAAACATGTACTATACTTCTCCTAGCACTTGTACTAGCTGAGTGGGTAGTTATTTATTTCAATAATTCTTTATTACAGTCTTTCACATATCAGATTAAGAACCATAATTTTCTTATTTAATTATCTAGATAGGAGTCATACGACTGTCGTTGTTCATCATAAGCATGATTCCATGCTGGTGAGCTGATTAATGTTCAGCTGTAATTGTGCTATGCTACTCATCACATAACACTGTTGCTAGGTAATGGAGATGGCTTTTCATTAAAACAAGTGACCTGTACTGCTTGCTGTAGACCTAACATTATTGCATGTATCCACTATATGTAATCCATCTGATCTCAGGGGAAATGCATGAAAAAATGTTGTTGCAATCACTTTGCAATATTATATTCTTGGATCAGTTGTTAAATCTTTAAGCATATAGGCTAGCTTAGGGTTGAAATGTATCTTGTACCAGACCTCTAACCTAGTCAATAAATATCAAATAAATAAATAAATAAAAAGCAGCATAAATCACATTACACTACTTCATAGCTCAGAAAAAAATAAAGCAGAAATAAGGTATAAGTTTTCTTATTATTTTTATAAAGCAGTTAAGTTCACCAGTGCTGTGCTCTTCTTTCAGAGATTAAGTGCTAACAGTTGCTATGAAAAGGCTAAACTGCAGTTTAGCACATTGTACACTGAGAATTACAGAAGTATATTTCCGACCCTCAGAATGTGTCCTTATTGTTCCTTATCAGTACTTAATATAAACATTTAGTGGAAATTAAATTTTCCTGAACTGTTCAGAATAAATAATACTATACAGCGTATCTCTTACTGGTACTGTATCAGCTAAACCGAGGCTTTACAAAAAGAGATATAAGGCATGTGTAGCTCTTAAAAAATAGGGACAAATCTCAGCAGATTAAAGGACAAGTCCTGAGAGAATCATGGCTCTTTTAAAATATTAGCAGTTAACCTGAGGCATTGACAGAATAAGATAATGTGAGTTAATATACATGTTCTGAAGTAAAATAAGTCTATAACTCTTAATTACTGTCATTATTTATTAACTGTAATTCACCACTTTTCTACAAAAGTCACCAGTTTTAGGCGGGATTGAGGGGACAATGCTAAAATTTGAGTCAAACTCTGGGACGTCCCTGAAAATCAGGGAAATTTGAGAATGTCTGAAGGCATGCCAGTTTTCATAGAAGTATAAGCAGACTATGTCTCAAGGGTAATAATCACACTTAAGGGGCAAAATGATGCTAAGCTCATCTCATCACTGCATAATATCTGATGAGCTGGGATTATTTTAAGTAGTTGTATATATAATTGGTGGCAGCCCTTTTGTTATTAAAAATATAAATCCTGAGCTAATTTACCAAATATAGCTTTTAGACTAAAAGAATAGAAAAGACAGATATTTCAATACATTTTAAAGCATTAGTAGAGAACGATTAGCACATTCTAAGAAGGTTTTGAGTTTAGTTTAAAAAAAGTCATATATTTTGAGCATGCGTGGGGCAGGCATAATAAAATAATAGTTGTAGGAAAACTGATAGTCAGAGAAGAGTGTTTCCTAAACATGAATTATTTATTTGTTTTTATTACCCAAGGCAGGCACTGCTCCACAGGGCCCTATTTTAGACTGAGTACTGCCTGGTTAAGTGACTCATTACCAGAAAGTAGGTAGACAGGGGCTGATGGGATCAAACCCTGGTCTTCAAGAAACAGCTCATTAACAGGTCAGAGCTTTAATTCTTTGTGATAAAGGACAATTTGTGGATCTTATTTGACAGGTGGGGTATAGCCAGATTAGACCAAGTTTTTCTTAATTGCCTTTACCAATATGGTTTTCATGAAAAGAATTTCTCATTATTGGATTTATCACCTGTAAGTAAGTTTTTGGTGAATACAAGTACCTTTTATAGATTGCCATAGTTTTTCTAAAATACAGATTGCCAGATATTAATCAGTAATAAAATATTCATATTATATTTATCACAGTAAAATGTGTTATTTTATTAATATAATGTGGTATCACTATATATATATATATATATATATATATATATATATATATATATATATATATATATATATAGATGTAGATACATACATTGTATTCACAGAGTTTCTACTGAATACATCTAGGAACTGGGAGTTCCTCATGCTAAGCTCTGGATATGTCCTTTTCATCTATGAAATTAACATTACATTATTCTAGTAATATTTAATTTTTAGTTTCTGATTTATGTTTCAGGCTAGGAAGAATGGATAGCACTGAGTAGCAGTAGTTAGGTATTTGCTATAGAGAAAATCATTTCTGTCATGATGGTGTAATCAAATGAGCAAAAACACTGAGATCATCACTTTAAATTAATTTTCTGAAGTTCACAGAAAACATTATGCGGAAATGGATCCCTTATTCCTCTAACAATTCATAGATATTGCATGGGTCTCATTTCGGCTACAGCAATTAAATGAAAGGAAATAGATGCTGGAATATAGAATCTGACTAATGGAAGATGCCAGTTAATAGCTTTTGGGAGGTCTACATGCTTATCTTTACAAATAAATTTACTTTACAACCTGGTCTTCCGGTATTAGAACTTTAAATTAATTGAAGTATCATTTCTGCATACATTCAGTTTCAAAACACACCATGTACATTTATCATATTGCATAATATCTATTATCATTAATAACTGAGATAGTAATGAATATGCCTTATTAGCTGCATAAGGGTAGAGAAGGCTAGAATGTTTAGTTTGCTAAGTTGTAAATATAAGAATTAGAAGTAAATAAGCATTTAAGTCTCTTCCTCCAGTTTTTATATCTGTATTTACAAAAAAAAATCAGTAAATAATCACTATACAAACTAAATAAGTAGGAACTATATGCAATTAAATAAAGCAAAGTTAGACTTAGTATTACATCAATATGAGTTATGCTAACAGATGCGGACAGCATTAGACAAATATATACATATGTATACACAAACACACACACACACACACACACACACACACGCACACACACACACACACACACACATATAAAATGTTAACAGACACAGGGTCTACTGTATAAATACAGAGTGCTCTGGTATGGAGATCTAACTATGACAACTTCAGCTAGGGATAGTTTTGACTGTGTTTTTTTTTTTTTTTTTTGTAAAACAGGCTAGCCTTACTGACATTTGCTTATAATACTATGGCTATGATAGGAAATATTTGCAGTCTTTCAGAACAATCATTTGTCTGCATCATTTGTTGGTTGCAGATTTAGTATTAGCCGACTGTGAAATGGAACTCTATGTTTAATAAAAGACATGAGGATAGATAAAGAAGTTGTAAGTCCCTTGGTTAGGTCAAGTACACAGAGAGAAAATAAAGAATTCTTTTCTTCCAACTATTTTTTTTTGTTAAGATAGTACATGCACTCTTTTTATCCAACAATAGCACACTATTAAAATAGAAGCATGAAGAAACAGATTTTAACACACACACACACACACACACACACACACACACACACACGCACGCGCACACACACAAATACATGCACACACCCCTCTAATACTAGCAGAAGTATTTATATACATTTACTTTTGACACATTATTGTACAGTTCTCAGATAAGTTGCATCTTTTTATTACAAAAACAATGTAATTGTTGGAGAAAAACAAAAACTGTGAAAAGTAATATAACAGTATAATTGTTTTGATATAAGTAGTTTTACAAACACCAAAGAATCCATTCTACCTCTTTTATCCATTTGGAACTCTAATGCATTTCTTATAATGTTTACCATTTTCATGTTAAATGTACTTTATGGTGACATAAAATGTAAAAAATGCAACACTGATGCTGGTGTAATGTTATTATAACAAAATGCAAGGGGGAAAACAGACTATAAACACACCATAAGGCATGCAAGTATCTGGTGTTTTTATTTATTTGTAGTGGTAGACAGATAAAAAAGAGGTTACTCCTCTTGAAAGTACTATGGCATAAGCAAGACTGAGTGTGAAGTGAGCATAGATAGTAACATTAAGCAAAGTGTCTAGTAGGTGGGCCATAGGGTCTTTTGTATGGGGAAAACACATGGCAGAAGAAGGTTAGGGAAAGGTCCTTTAAAGGGGAAATACCTGCAGATCAGGTAGTGAGTGTCAGTTGTTCATCTACACCTTGATAAGGGGAATTGGAATACATCAGTAGCATGATCCTGAATCCAAAGTAGTCTGGAGCATTTTTTGTAATGGAAACACCAAACGAGGTTGGAGCAGTCAGCTCTGAGAATGAGTTCTTGAGGGAACTCAGTTTGGTCAGTAGAACTCCTGATAGCTAAGACCTAGAATTGCCTGATCAGGGAAAGCTGGCAGTAAACAATTTTATTTGTTCTGACTTTAGACTGACATCCAGAAAGATAACAACAAAAGACCTATGTTCCAGCAGTGGAAGTCCAAGAGAAAGAGACTTGGAAAGTACAATTTTTGTAAAATTTACCATAACAGTAGATGTCCTTCTCTTCACTGTTGCAGTATTCTTAACATGGGGGATCCCCTGCCAAGGGCGGCCCAATGTCCAGACAGTATACCACAGCCTTTATGTTAATGATACGCCATATGTCATACATATATTTCCTGAGCAAGGTATAGGGCATACAGGTAATCTGGATGTGTCATCCTCAGAACTGAAAGCCCCAGGAGGAATACCAGCCCTAGGATACCAGAGGGTAAATTACACATCCAGAGGGACAAAAGACCAGTGCAAGAAGGGAGTG
Source organism: Protopterus annectens (assembly GCF_019279795.1). Taxonomy (NCBI): domain Eukaryota; kingdom Metazoa; phylum Chordata; order Ceratodontiformes; family Protopteridae; genus Protopterus; species Protopterus annectens. The sequence continues at coordinate 738,649,227 of NC_056732.1, forward strand.
AGTGAATACTGCAATAATGAAGAGAAGGACATCTACTGTTATGGTTAAGATTTTACACAACTGTACTATGTCCTTCCATTTCAGTGTTGCAGTATTCTTAACATGAGGGATTGTGCAAAAGCTCAGGAAGAAGATAGGTAGGAGGAAGGGCCAGCAGAGCCTTCTAGGAACCCATGAAGAATGGCCCTAGCAATACCAGCTCTAGCTCTGCATGTTATATCAACCTTGTAATGCTTGGTAAAAGTATATACCGAAGACCAAATAGCTGCCTCAAGGATAGAATTAGTATTCAAACCCTAGAAAAAAAGCACTGAAAGAAGCCACAGCCTAGTAGAGTGAGCACTGACCATAAAAGAAAGGTTCTTACCATGATAAAAATAACAAAAACAAATAGCTTTAGAAATCCAGGATGAAATAGTCTGCTTGGAAACCACCAAGCCTAATGATTTAGAATGAAAAGAAACAAAAAGCTGATCAGAATTTTGAAACGTTTTAGTTTTGTCCAAATAAAATCTGAGTTTTCTATGCACATCCAAAATATACAACACCTTTTCACTAGCAGATTGTGGAGAAGGGAAAACAGTTAGCAAATTAAGACTGATTAAGAGACAACTCATTCACCACCTTAGACATAAAAGAAGGATTGGTACAGAGAGACACTTTGTCCTTATGAAAAACTAAAAAAGGAGGAACAACCATAATGGCTTGAAGCTCAGACACCCATCTGGCAGGAGTTATGGCTAACAAAAGAACAGTCTTCCAAGAGCAATGCTGTAAGGAAGCTGAAGCTGCAGGCTCAAAAGGAGCCTAAGTTAATTTCTCCAAAATAAAGTTAAGATCCCAGGAAGTAGGAACAGGTTTCTTAGGAGGTCTGTTATGAAAGACACCTTTAAGAAACTGTTTGTTATTGAACCTAGAGGCCAAAGGAGGAGCTGAAGGCAGACAAGCAGAATTAGCTGAGAGGTGGGCTTTAATACAAGAATATACCAACCCAGCACTGAGCAATTCACACAGATAAGAAGGAACCAAAGGAACATCCACAGTAAGTGAGTTCAGATTACAAGAAACACAACAAACAGAAAACCTCTTCCATTTGGACAAGTAATATTTCCTAGTAGTGGGACACTTGGCCTCCTGCAGAACCCGAAGCATGTCCTCAAAAAAAGAAAAGTGCCTATAAGGAATCAAAATGCTATCACCCACAGTGTCAGTTGAAGAGTGGACAGGTGAGGATGTATGAGAGATCCCTTGTCTTGTGTAAGAATATTTACCCTGTGAGGTAACTTGTGATGACTGCCCTTGGCTAAGTACAGAAGAAAATGGAACCAATGCTGTCTGGACCAAAAGGGAGTCACCAGCAAGATTTTGGGAGCATCCTGTTTTATCTTGCAGAGGGCTTTTGGAATGAGAGGAAGGGGAGGGAAGGCATTAAGAGACATCCCCTTCCATGAAAAAGATAGGATGTCCACCTTCCAGGCCAGAGGACATGCAGTCCTAGGATAAAATTGTGGAAGCTGCCTGATCAGAGGGGAGGCAAATAGATCTACTTGAGGGATATCCTACTGGTGGATAATGTCCAAAAATATATCCCTGTGAAGCATCCACTCATGACATTGTGTTATGGACTTGCTCAGGGAGTCTGCCACACAATTCTGACTTAAGAAATGTACTGTATGCCATCTGAAGTGTGACTTGGTACTGAATTGCTAGCTCCCAAACCTGGAGTGCCAATCTAGTAAGAGTCTCACCTTATTTGCTGCGGTGACACATCACTGTGATGCTGTCTATAAAGATCTTTAGGCACACTGGAGAAAACAAAGGATGGAAAGCAGTTAGGGCCAACAGAAGAGCTGTCATGTCCTTGATAATGATGTGCTGCTTCTGTTGCTGAGGAGCCCAAAGACCGTGCACCTTTAATGCCCATCTGAGGAATCAGTGAACAGCTCATGAGATGGAAGCAGGGGTTGAAAGGAAAGCCATGGATTCAAAATCAGTTAGTGAATCCACCACTGAAATTCCAACTTGAGACATGGAAGAAGAACTGGAAACTCTAGAGGATAAGAATGCTAAAGCCAAATTGACCTTAAATACCACTGAAGCTTTCTCATGTGCAATCTGGTGAAGGGAAGCATAGGGATGGTGGAATATATAAATCCCAGAGCCCTCAGAAAATTCCTGGCTGAAATCAAGGCCAGAGGAAGAAGTGACTGAAAAAAGGAACTCCAAATCAAAGCCTTGGGAGGAGGCAGGGATGCTAGCATATGAACAGTCTAAATAAGGAAATACCTGAATGCCTTTGAGCCTGCAAAGAACAATCACAGGAACTAGGCATTTGATGAATACTCTTGCGTCAGTAGAGAAGCCAAAGAGCAAAGCAGAGCACTGAAAATAACAGGAAGCAACAGAGAAACGTAAAAACTTCATGAAAAGGGGATGAATAGTGATATGGATGTAAGCATCCTTGAGATCCAGAGAAGCCATACAAGCCTAAGGAAGCAGCAGTAGGAACAAAGCATGAAGGGGTAACATTCAAAAGGAAGAAACCTTCAGAGATGTATCCAGGTGAGAAAGATCCAGAATGAGTCTCTAAGTGCCCTCTTTCATGGGGACCAAAAACATTCTGGAATAAGACCCTTCCCCCTTTGAGCAGCTGGAATCTCTTGAATAGGTCCCTGAATCAAAAGACCTTGAAGCACCTCTGAAAGAGCTCAACTGATCTCGAGGTGGCTGAGGAATGCCCATGAAGGGGGGAAGAGATTTCCAAACCATGAAATACCCTTGGTGAATGGTGTAAAGAACGCAGGAACCCTGGGTTATGCTTAACCAAAGAAGAAGAGACAGAGAAAGATTATTTGAAAGGGGAGTGTGGGTGGGAAGAATCAAGTAGTCAGACAGTGTCTGGTTTATCAGGAAAGAAAGGCTTCTGAGCAGGAGGGGTCTGTATTGACTTAGCGGGTGGAACATTCCTACCACCCTTCTTGCCTTTAGGAGAACAACAAGACTGTCTTCTAACAAAAACCCATTTGTTAAGATAGCTTCTCTGGAACTTTGGCACAGGGGAAACAAAAATATGTTTCAGGTCCTGTAACTCCTTACCTTTCTGCTATAGGGACTTGAACAAATCATAAGCAGCAGCACCAAACAAACATTTGTTGTCTGGAGGAACATCGATCAACTTAGCCTTAAAATCATCAGGCAGAGGTTGAAGCTGTAGCCGGGAGTATCTCCTCAACACAGAGCCAGAAACAGCAGCTCTATAAGAAGTATCTGTTGCATCATAACTACATTTAATGGAATGGTGAGCTACCTAGGAAAAAGGCTAACAGAGACAAGGCAGAAGTCTTACCCTCAGAATCAGCAAGGTCAGAAATAACCTGGCAAGCCTGACAAAGGACAGCTAGAACATATCTGGTCATATGAGTCTGATAATTAACAGCCAGAAAAGCTAGGGTAGCTGAAGTATAAACCTTTTTACCTAGCCTTTCCATAGTCCTGCTGTTCTTATCAGAAGAAAGACACTTGCTAGAAGGCAGTGATTTAGAAGGCTTGCCTGATGCCACAGAGACCACCAAAGTGTCAGCAGATGGGCACTTATAAAGGAATTTGTAGTCATCAGGCACTTTATAAACCTGATCCAGTTTTTTAGGAGCAGGGGGCTGAGAGTCTGGGGTCTGAGACACAGAAGAAAAGGCATCCAATAAAGCAGCCCAAAACAGGAGAAGCAGCAAAGGGTCTAAA
>NC_056732.1:738657964-738755464 GCF_019279795.1 Protopterus annectens
TCTCTTAACTTCTTGTCGCCCCTGAGAATGTTCCAATTCTTACTCACTATGTTCCTTATATCATTAATATTGCTGTTATAGGTAAAATATAGCCTAAAGATAGATATAAACCATGGTTGAATTGTGACGAAAGGATGGTGCCAGTAGATGGTTGTCCCGGAGCTACATCAGGAAGTCCAAGGCTTTATTTTACCTATAACAGCAATATTAATGATATAAGGAACATTGTGAGTAAGAATTGGAACATTCTCAGGGGCGACAAGAAGTTAAGAGAGATAGTGGGACTAACACCAAATATTGGTTATAGACGCAACAAGAACTTGAAAGATTTGTTGTGTAGTGAGAAGAATATAGGAACACCCAGGCAATCCTTTCATAAATTGGGTAGTACTTCTTGTGGCAACTGCAAGGCTTGTCCTTATATAAATAGAAACAACAACATTTTCATACACCCCAACAGTGGCAAGTCCTTTGAATTTAGAGGTAGAGCCAACTGTAGAACATCTAATATAGTGTACATAGCTGAGTGTTCTTCATGTACTTCTTTTTATGTGGGTATGACAAATGGAATGTTTAAAGTAAGAATATTGCAACATCTATGGTCCATAAGGAATAATGACATCCATAATGCACTTTATAAATGCACTGAGAGTCACCCCACCCATTCTTTTACATTTAGAGCCATAGCGAATGTTGTAGTGGGTATACGAGGGGGTGATATAAGAGCACTTACAGAATCCATTGAGTCACGTTGGATTATAGAACTGCAAGCCCATAGAGAACCAGGGCTAAATGATCTGGTCCCTTTAAAACCGGCCTTACAAAGGAGGCGGGTTTTTTACTAATGCTCTTATTATTGTTTTAATGTCTGATTGGCTGTTTTGAATTTTAGGTCATCATTTGTGATGTATTTAATTGAACTGTTAAAAGTTTTTAGATTGTCTGAAGAAGGGTTTTCCCGAAAGCGCTAACCTGTGAATTTTTATTATCTATTAAACGGAGTTTGCACAGCAGTGTCCTGCCTTTCTCTTATTTGCAGTTTTACTTTTTGTCAGGAGGACTTTGGCATTGGTACGGTAACTGTGTTTTTTGGATTTCTGCTTTGTGTTCTGTACCATGCATGCTGTGGGGAAGCAAATGGCTGAACAGCCTACTACTAGTGCCTATAGTGAAAGAGAAGAGCTGAATACAGCTGATGGACGTTTAACCAATTCCCTAACTTCCCTATTGCAAGAGAATCCACTGTTAGGATTGGGCTTGACTGTCAACAAGTTGGATTATGTGAATAACAAAGTGCCCGTAGCTATGGATAAGAACTTTGAAGATCTTTGCCGAGATCTCAGCTACAAAATGGGGAGACTACAGAGACTTACATGGCAAACTTATCACTTTGATGCTTGTCAATCCTTTGGGATTGTCCCACGAGGCATGCGCATCTTGTGCATGCCGACCCAGGGGGACCGTTACCCTGAGCTTCTAGCACAGTGGCAATCGCTCAACATTGAAACGAGTTTCAGATATATGGATCTCATCAAGAACTTCTTTGCACCAGAGGTTGAAAAGCTATGCAAAGAGATAGAAGAAATACAACTGTTGTTTGAAAGAGACTATACAGATATTGCTCATAACAGACGTCTTTCTGAGCTTAATCAATCCTTCAGCGAAGCTAATGACAAACTACGTGTGCAAAAGATCAGCAAATTGAAGAGAGATCATTCAGATTTCTCAACAGGGCACATTTTTGTTTGGCCGCGCCACAAGAACTCGGCTAACCAGCATGCCCCTGTACATGATGCAAGTAGGATACGATGTCAACCGGGTAGGATGGATCCTACCAGAGTGGAAATAGTTGCCGAAAAAGCTGTCGACAATACGAACGTGGTTACAGCATGGAATGAAGTCAGCAACATTCATAGAGAGTCGACTACACCAGATTTAGCAGCAACAAGCGTTTGCCGCTTAACTGATGAACATTTTCCATCGCTGCCACAAGCGGCAACATCAGATACATTGGGCTTTAATAATGGGCAGCTTGACTATGCACAGAATAGTACCATGGATGTACTTTGCAAAGATGGTTTATCTATGGGAGCTCGTCCCAAACTAACGAGAGGTAGGCAAAGTTTTTTACAAAGCCTTCCGGCTCCAGTAAGGAAGAGGGGAGCCTGGAAGAGATCCCTAAGCGAGGGAAGGGATCAGGACAAGAGGAGGAGGACTGCTTTTTGACTAATGGTCTTATTAATAACATTGTTTATAACCTATCTACACATGCACTGACTAAAGACGAGTACTGCGTACTCAACAAAGGTTTGTCTTTTGTGCCTGGCAAGACTGGTATTTTTAATGAGGTAGTATTAGATATTATGTTGTTCTGTCGGAATTTAGCTTTAAAAACTATGTATAATAATAATGCAGTAACATCCAATGTGAAACTTCAACAGCCTAGTTGTTTTATACCCCCTTTTTCTCCGGCCATGTGCCTTTTTATTGATAGTTGTGAAAGGGACTTAGAAGAGTATTTTAGGGCTGGGAGCCATAGTAAATATTTTAATTTAACACCTCCACAACAACAGGCCCTACAAGGGTTGATCAATAATAAAGATTTGGTCATTAAGAACTCTGACAAGGGAGGAGCAGTGGTAGTGTTGGATACTATCTTCTATAACCATAAACTGCAACTGATGTTGAATGATGAGAATGTATATGTAAAGATCAATCCACTAACTGTCAGAATAATTATTGATAGAGTGCATAGATGTCTATATGATTTGAATATAGATTTTAAAATCAATGATGATTTGCATGCATTCTTAAAGATTTGTAAACCTGTGACACCTCTGCTTAAAGCACTACCTAAAATACACAAATCCTTGGAAGACCCACCCTTACGACCCATTGTTTCAGGGAGGGGGTGGGTGACTGAAAACGCCTCTATATGGTTAGAATGTACTTTGAAACCATTGCTTGATAAGCTGCCCAACGTGTTAAAGGATACTAGAGGTTTTCTGCAGTTAGTTAAGGAAGTTAACATGCAACACTCTACGACAGGATTATTGATGGCAACTCTAGATGTAGAAAGCCTTTTTACTGTCATCAACAATGACTACGGTATAGAGGCTATAGAGAAGTTGATGTCAGAATTGGGAGAGGCTACTGCAAAGATAGATTTGGTTAAAATACTGCTATCTATAGTGCTGGAAAATAATATATTTATTGGTTGTGAGCAGTTGTATAGACAGGCACAGGGGATTGCCATGGGCACCCCCTGTGCCAATACCTATGCCAATTTGGTCCTGTCATTTTGGGAAAGGAATTTTGTGTTGGGAAATGAGAAATGGAATGACCACATTATTGTCTACACTCGTTTTGTAGATGATATTTTTATTTTATGGAGGGGTGATCCCCCCTCTTTGAAGTCCTTTCTGGATTATCTACATTCCACCACGTCCTTCTTAAAATTCACATTGACTTACTCAGATCATAATATTAGTTTTTTAGATGTAAATTTGCTGTTAACTGATGCAGGCTTCTCTTCAGAATTGCACAGAAAAGAATGTTGGAAAAATAGTCTTTTAAATTTTGATAGTATGCACCCGCGACACCTATTTTCTAATATTGTACGGGGACAAGTGTGCAGGACTTCTAGACTCTGTACGGATGAATCCAACTTTCAAAAAGAGATCTCAGGGTTAAAAACCAATTTTAAAAATAAGGGATATAATGAGAAATTGGTCGAGAAAGTAGTGACCAGAGGTGTGAGAAAAAGAAAAGATAGATATAAACCATGGTTGAATTGTGACGAAAGGATGGTGCCAGTAGATGGTTGTCCCGGAGCTACATCAGGAAGTCCGAGGCTTTATTTTACCTATAACAGCAATATTAATGATATAAGGAACATAGTGAGTAAGAATTGGAACATTCTCAGGGGCGACAAGAAGTTAAGAGAGATAGTGGGACTAACACCAAATATTGGTTATAGACGCAACAAGAACTTGAAAGATTTGTTGTGTGGTGAGAAGAATATAGGAACACCCAGGCAATCCTTTCATAAATTGGGTAGTACTTCTTGTGGCAACTGCAAGGCTTGTCCTTATATAAATAGAAACAACAACATTTTCATACACCCCAACAGTGGCAAGTCCTTTGAATTTAGAGGTAGAGACAACTGTAGAACATCTAATATAGTGTACATAGCTGAGTGTTCTTCATGTACTTCTTTTTATGTGGGTATGACAAATGGAATGTTTAAAGTAAGAATATTGCAACATCTATGGTCCATAAGGAATAATAATATCCATAATGCACTTTATAAACACACTGAGAGTCACCCCACCCATTCTTTTACATTTAGAGCCATAGCGAATGTTGTAGTGGGTATACGAGGGGGTGATATAAGAGCACTTACAGAATCCATTGAGTCACATTGGATTATAGAACTGCAAGCCCATAGAGAACCAGGGCTAAATGATCTGGTCCCTTTAAAACCGGCCTTACAAAGGAGGCGGGTTTTTTACTAATGCTCTTATTATTGTTTTAATGTCTGATTGGCTGTTTTGAATTTTAGGTCATCATTTGTGATGTATTTAATTGAACTGTTAAAAGTTTTTAGATTGTCTGAAGAAGGGTTTTCCCGAAAGTGCTAACCTGTGGATTTTTATTATCTATTAAATGGAGTTTGCACAGCAGTGTCCTGCCTTTCTCTTATTTGCAGGGTGACTGACATGATCTCTGGAGTGAATTTCCTTTCTCCCATCCAATCATCAAGGTTCTTTTTGAAGAGGGCGAAAAAGGTGCTCTGCTTGACATGTATGGGCAGTCTATTCCAGAGTCTGGGGAGTCTCTGAGTCAGGAACCTATACCTCCAGCATGTTTTGTTTATTGTGATGACAAGGTTTAGATCCCTGGAGCATGTGGCTCTGTGGGATTGGGATTTCTTTAAGTGTAGCATGTCCAACAGCTCTGGGTTTGACATGTCCTTGTATGTTAAGCAGAGATCGCCTCAGAGTAGACGATATGCAACAGAGTATAGCTGGAATTTTTTAAGGCGGTCAGGATAGGGCATCTGCTTTAGGCCTGTGATTCTTTTAGTGAGGTATTTATGCGGCCTTTCCAGTTGTTGCAGATGTTTTGAGAGGTACATACCAAATGGGGCATTGTATTCTATAATGGGTCTAATGAAGGATGAGTACAGTGGGACAATGACCTCCTTTTTTCTGGATGAAAAGCCCCTACTGATGAGGTGTGCCACATAGAAGGATTTCCTGACTGTTGTGGTGATGTGGTTATTGAAGGTGAGACCACTGTCCACCTGTGTCCCTAAGTCTCTTATCAAACTTTCGGTGTTTAGTGTACTGCCACCTATGTGGTAATTCACGGGTACATGTTTTTTTCCAAAGGGGATAACTGTACATTTCTTGGCATTGAGCTTGAGCCCATGGTTCTAGCACCAAGCATCTGTTTCTGTATGGCCCTTTTGTAGAATATCCACATCATTTGGGGATTCAATAATGGCTCCCAGTTTGCAGTCATCTGCGAACTTTGTTAGTCAGAGTCCCTTAGGAGCAGCATATCGCAGGGGGGGTCCATATTATGCCATCAAAACACCATCGCATGGAATAGCACATCGTCGACATGTGTTCAGCGAAATTCACTTCTGCGAATCACTGAATACTTAAAGGGCAAACAAATACTTGCCCTGCAACCCAACAGAACTATATATACCTAAATCAAACCCACCCATGTTGGGGGCTGTGTCCCCCACACACCTCCAACTAAATATACCAATTCTGAGATCACACTACAGTTGAGAAAAGGGCAAAATTGTGTAGTTGGCCAACTACATCTGTGCTCTTTAAGTATTCAGTGAATCGCGGAAGTGAATTTGACTGAATATGTGTCGATGTTGTGGTATTCGATGCAAAGGTGTTTCAATGGTGTAATATTGACTCATAGCAGGTGTGGTAGAATACATATTTGTGCTAGTATAGGTCTAGATTTGTTAGGTATATATTTGTTGTTACAATACAGAAGACCTTGTTTTGATTGGACTTTTTGATACAGTTTAAGATATGTAGGATGAATTTTAATTGGTCGTCTATAGTAACACCAAGCAACTTGGTGTTTGAGTCAGTGTTGATAATTGTATTAAATAAGGATGAAATGGTGAAGTTTTCTTTAGCTGGGTTGAGATTTTTTGGAAGGAAAAGAAGAAGCTTGATCTTTTTGGGGTTGAGAAGCTGGTTGTTTTTAGTTAGCCATTGTTCTACTAGGTGCAGAGATTGCTGAGTGACAGTGTGGAGATGTATATTGTCAGAGGTGTTAATAATTGTGGAATCATCTGTGTACTGCATTAAGGCAGAGTGGGGGCAGGAGACATGGAGGTTATTTGTAAATATATTAAAAAGTAGGGGGCCCAGGATAGAGCTCTGGGGAACCCCGGTCTTAACAAGACAGAAAGGGGAGCAGGATGTTTGCCATCTGATGGACTGATATCTGTTTGAGAGGTAGGTGTTAAACCATGAGGAAGTGGAGGTAGAGAGTTGTAGGTTGGAAAGTTTATTTAGGAGGATGGGATAGGAAACAGTATCAAATGCTTCTGATAGGTCAAGAAATAGAGCTGATATGAGTTTATTATTATGTCTGGCTTGGGAAATGTTGTGTGTGAAAGATAGAAGGGCAGTGGCAGTACTGTTCAGGGGCAGGAAATTGTGCTGTGTGGGTGTAATTAAGTTTGCCTGTAAGAATTGGTTTAGTATTTGTCTATGTATACATTTTTCCAGTATCTTGGATAAGGGGGGAATATGGCAATAAGCCTGTAATTTGAGGGTTCTGTAGAATTTCCTCCCTTGTAGAGGTATTATGAAAAAAATTTTCCAGATATCTGGTACTGTATTTCTTGGCTGGATCTATTGATAACAATAGATACAGGGTATGCTACGGATCTGGCTGTATGTTTGAGAAAAAAATGGAGGGAGTTTGTCGGCTGATGTGGAACAGGGTTTCAGTTTGTTAAGAAGTGATCTGATGAAGGAATTTGTTACAAGTGCCAGGGAGAATGGGGAAAGAGATGAGGTGGGAAGTGGAGTCTTAATATCAAGAGTGTCTGGTTTAGTAAGCTTTTCTATTGTTTCAATGAAAAAGTTGTTAAGCAGAAGTGCAGTTTCACTAGAAGGTTTGTTAAGGAAGGGGTTTAATGAGGAAGGGTTCTCTGGAGATAGTCTTTGTTTATTGCATGCCAGAATTTCTTCAGGTTGGAATGTGGATTGCTCAGAGATTTTTGACAGACATTTTCTTTGTCCAGTAGGACCTGCTTTTTTTGTTTAGTGCAGTGGCGGTGCTGTGGTAGTGTTGTCGCCTCACAGTAAGATGTTGTCCTGTTCAATTCTCAGCTAGATCGTCTTCTGTGTGGAGACATGCGTGAATGGGCATACCTTCGTTGAAGGTTGTGTGGCAGGGCCGGAAACTCGGCACATAAAAATCTACTGCCAATCATTAGCAGACCGGACTTCTGCTGTGGCGACCCCTAACTGGGAAAAGCCGAAAGCAGACTCTGAAGCTGTTTATATAAGTTCAGGTGGAAAGTTGAGTTCTTTTTTTCCATGCTCTCCAGGCACTGTCTCTGTTGTTCATAAGGGATCGAGTTACCTGGTTTTGTCATGGTACATAATTACATTTTATTCTAATTTTACTACTGGGAGCCAGGGTGTTAAGTGTTTCTAGGAAAATATTGTTGAAGCTTTGGACAGCCTCATCAAGGGGTAATGTGTGTAGGAATGACCAGTTTACAGTGTATAGTAATTTGTTTAGGGTAACAGGGTTGTAGTTTTTAAGGTTGTGAGCCTCTTTGTATTGGTGGCTCTTGTTAAGAATGGGAGGGTGTCTTACAACTGAGGTAGGGAGGTGGTCACTAAGGGAGTTATGTAGGGTGGAAGGGTTATGATAGCACTAGGCGATGGATACTAATATCCAGTTGATGACCAAGTCATTCTGGAAATGATTTTGCCAGTGCGAGGTTGAGATGATCAGCTGGGTAAATCTATAAAGGTTTATAGAGTAGCTTGGGGTGACTAAACTAGACTATATTTGTAGTCTTGCAGTCCGAATAGTCAATTTTGTGATATATTTAGGAAGAACTGGAACATATTGTCAGCCATTAAAGAACTTGAAGACGTCATAGACTCTGGACCCCACTTTTCATTTACAAGCAAAAAAAAATCACTTAAAAGGCAGCTACGTTATAAAGCCCAAACGGGTTCAGACACCTAGGCAGCGAGACATTTCCCTGTGGTACATTTGACTGGGGACATATGGCTGAAGTGACAGTTAGCTGCAGAGAAATATGGCAGTTTGCAAATTCCCTGTCAACAAAGAGAAGAATGTGTTGTCATGCCCACAACTTCAAGATCCAAAGTCACAGGGGGAAAAGAATGTCCAAGGTCTCCAAGGGAACATGACACAGCAGGCAATATGGCAGGCATCAGCAGCAGGCTGGCCAGAGGGCATGTCAGTGACAGTACAAACACAGTGCACAATGGGCAGTACCTTTATAATCAGTGTGTGTGTGGCGCATTACCCCCTTTACATTCTCTAGGGAACATTACCTAAAATGCATACTGAAGCATAAATGTGACTACAATAGCCTGTAGGATTTCCTCCATGCTGTAGCACACTTCTACATGCTGTAGTTACACAAGTATGTACTCTACACTGAGAATAACACTCATTACTTCTTCTGCCTCCATCCCTTTGGTTATTAAAGCTGTGAGCATGGCAGGGTGTGCTTCTCTTTGCCCACTGGGAATTTGCAAACAGCCGTATTTCTCCGCAGCTGACTGTCACTTCAGCCATGTGTCCCCCAGTCAAATGTACCACAGGGAAATGTCTCGCTGCCTAGGTGCCTGAACCCCACCTCCTATACCGAGCCAACAGATATTGCCAATATACTGGCCGACAGATTCAGTGCCAACTTTACCCCCCCCCAAAGGACCAATCACAATACCAGTAGATTGCCAGGCACCCAGTATCACTGCTGCACAGGTTAAAACAGCACTGTCCAAGGCCAAGAATACAGCTTCTATGGGACCTGACAATATCCCTGGCTGTGTTCTACATGAACTACAGAGTGAACTGGCACATCACTTGTGTGCCCTGTTCAATTACAGCCTCACCTCAGGCTTTGTCCCTACTGAATGGTGAAATGCTACAGTCATCCCTCTCCACAAAGGAGGAGTGACTACAGACCCTGGGAACTATTGCTCCATTAGCCTGACAAGTCTGATATGCAAAGGTATTGAATGCATCACCATAGACCTAATAAACAAGGATATAGGGAATCTCCAAACTCTGGATCCCATGCAGTTTGGTTTTGTGAAGGGTAGATCATGCCTGCTCAACCTGGTTGACTTCTTTGAGTCAGTCAACAGAGCAGTGGATGAAGGCAAGGTGGTTCATGCAGCCTACCTTGATCTGGCCAAGGCCTTTGATACCATTCCCCACTCAGGAATCACAGGAAAACTCACTAAGCTAGGCATCAAACTCTGCATCACTAGGTGGGTTGCAAACTGGCTCACAGATAGAACCCACAGTGTGAAAGTAGCTGACTCCAAGTCAGACTGCCGACCAGTCACAAGTGGACTCCCACAGAGTTCGGTCCTGGGTCCTCTCCTATTTGGTATCTACTTCACTGAAGTCCAGGCCAACACAAAGGGACTCTGACTGACAAAGTTCACAGACAATTGCAAGTTGAGAGCCATAATTAACTCTCCAAGTGATGTTGACATCCTACAGAAAGGCCTCACTGAGACCAACGACGGGTGTCAGAACCATGGCCTTAAGCTCAATGCCAAAAAATGTGTCGTCATCCCCTTTGGGAAAAACCCAGTTCTTATGAATTACCACATCGATGATAGTCCACTGAACACAGAAGGCAGCATAAGATAGCTGTGAGCACAGGTTGACAGCAACCTCTCTTTTGACCTCCGCATTGCCACTGTGGTCAGAACATCCTTCTATGTGACACATCTCATTACTAAGGGTTTTTCATCCAGGAAGAAAGAGGTCATTGTCTCCCTCTACTCTTCCCTCATTAGGCCAATCATTGAGTACAATGCTCCATTTGGCATGTACGTCACTAGACAACTGCAACAATTGGAGAGGCCACAAAAGTACCTCACAAAGAGGATTCTAGGCCTTAAATACGTGTGCTATATGGACAGACTTAAAAAACTCCAACTATTCTCTGTCTCATATCACCTACTGAGAGGCGATCTCTGCTTGACTTACAAAGCCATGTCTGACCCAGCTCTGTTAGAAATGCTACATCTAAAGAAATACCAATCCCTCTGCACTACATGCTCCAGAGACCTCAACCTCATTACCACAATCAACAGAACAAGCTGGAGGGACACATTCGTAACCTAGAGACTGCCCATGCTATGGAACAGACTTCCTATACATGTCAAGCGGAGTGGCTCACTGGCCCTTTTCAAGAGAAATTTTGATGAGTGGATGGGAAATAGAGAATTCGCCCCGGGGATCACTCCAGTGGTTCTACTCGACAGAGACACTGAGAACTAAGCTCAGGTGGCACGATGCCAGTGTAATCCTATGGGCTAGGCTTGTAAAGGCTCCAGAGCCATTAGCCTAGTACACACCTATGAACTTATGATGGCACATCCACAACAGTCAGGTATTTTCTCTAGTACTCTTTCAGTGACAGTCTATCCCTTACACTTTGAAAGAAAGTTACCAGTTAAGGGCAGGCGCAGGCCAGCATATGCAGGGAAAGATGATTGCTAAGACCTGTTTGAAGATATCTGAGCTAAAACTGACACAATATTGCACTTGGCTTAATGCTTAATAAAATTGATCTAACTGCTGTCACTGTGTTTACCAAACAATTAGATTTTGCTTAAAAATGATATACATCACATGCATTAAAATTATTTTGCTTATTATCCTCTGAAAAATATGGATGTAAAGATAACTAGTATACACACTGATGGCTTTGTCTGAATAGCATACAAAACAGCCAGAGATGCAAATTCCCAAAGCTGTTTGGCTATGTCAAACACAGGTGTACTATAGCATTGCAGCAAGACTTTTAATAATATGAACTACACAAGTGCAGGACATCAATGTAAGCAAATAAAGTATGTCTTTACCATTTATAATGTTGGAGTACTATAGTGCAGACCTAATGCCTGAACAGACTTTGCACCTAAAATATTTATATTATTCCACAGTTGAAGCCAAGAAACAATGCTGGTATACAGCAGTTTTCAGCAGATGAGGGTGATATAGTTTATTGTAATGGGTACCTGAATGAGTGCTGTCGATCTGTTGTTATGCCTGATGAGAACATGTTAGGAATCCACAAACTCAATCAATTTTGTTAATGTGGAAATGAAATGATTAACATTATGAACTTACTGAGAAACCAATAGCTATAAAATAATCAAAGAAATACTGTACAACTCTTTGAAACCGGTCAAAAACCTGTCTATCAGTAACATGTACACACAATTCAGAGAGATTTTGTCTGCCTTTAGAATAAGTGAAGCAAAATTGCCTGAAATTAATGATTAAAAAACAGAGCAGAGTTTTGATGTTCACTTCACCGATGACTGGAAACATTATATGGAATGAATGCACATTTCTGTGTCCAGAAAAGTAATATGATGCCTTTTTAATATTTTAATTTCATTGTAACAACTTCGAGTTTCATGCTGAATTAGAAAACGTTCCACTAGGTGAGCGGGTATACTTCTTGTATTATCTTTTATTGACAGTTTGCATCTGGTATCAGCAGAGATAGGCACAGAGTTTAAACCACAGAGGATGAGATGTAGAACTTGAATTTGATGCTTTGTCCACTGCTTAGGCTGCTATAATTTCATCTACCCTCCTACATTTCCTTATACTTCTCTGTTCTGTACCCTGTGTAAGTTTTGGTGCAGCTATGCTTTAAGACATCTATTATTTGTACTTTTTTGCTTGACCTCAAAGCCTTTTTTTAATTTATACAGTACTGCTATTCTTTCAAATCATATTCTTCAAGCATGTCTCTCAGGTCAAGGCTGAATAGAGTCCATGGACCAGTCCACTTTCTCAGTTACCAAATAAATAAATGAAAAAAAAAACAAACAAAATAATAATAGTAAAATCTGAAAGTTCCACATGGTGCACTTAAAAATGAGTTCGGAAATTCACTCCCAATAAAATAAATAAGTAAAGAAATAATAAAATAAGATGGTAAAGATGAACAATTAATAAAGTACTGAGAAGAAGAAGAAGAAGAAGAAGACAATCAAATGAAGTAAAGTTTGGATATGTGGGGGGAATTACGATATTCATTAAACCTGGATAGAAGAATGAAGTCTTGATTTTGTGGACATCACAGGAATTTACTGCTTAGAGTAAGGTAACTATATGAAAGAGATGCCCGTGTAACAAGTTACATGAAGTGCCACTCTCAAGATCAGAGATTAAAGTACTAAAGAAAAATATTTTTTTTTTTCTTAGAGAAATGTATTTTACCAACTTGTTTACTTCACTCTATATTATATGTATTATTTCAAATGATTGCTGTCTGTGACACCTGTTTCTGTGTACATTTACTTCTGTTGACACATTTGTGTAACCAGTTTGAGTACTTCACCCCACATTTTCTGTATTGTTCTTATTAATGGTATGTTTGTAATCTTTTTTATGTATCTCTGTGGAGCTTTTCTCCCGGGCCTCCACTGAAAAAGGGCTGTAACTCAGTTGGACTTTCAATAAATGTCAAATAAATAAATAAAATAATAATATATAAATAAAGTGCCAGATATAGTGGCAGCTCAGAGAGTATAAAGACAGCATAACATTTGTTCATGGAATGCAGTTGTCCTTAATAAAAATCAACGGTCAGATAAACACATTCTGCAAACTAAGAAAATGTAAAGTACAGAAGGATCAGAAGTTGGGACAAAGCATCTGTCAAAGGTATATATATATATGGATTCACTTTATAACCTCGAAATGCTGAAATATCGAATTTCAGTATCTCAAGACTATAAAACCGAATCCACAAAACACAGACAAACAAAAACCGCAAAACCACATAACCGAAAACACCGCACACACTACACTAAACATACAACACAACACCCACATCACAACATAAACAAAAAAAAACACACATACACAACTCACACAAACATAAGCAAGGGGGCAAGCCCTCCTGCACCCCCCATGTGGGGGGCTGTGCCCCCCACCCCCCTAGTTATATATACTAACTCCGAGATCGCGCAAACACAACACAAAAGCTCACTCACACATGCACATTCTCCAATCCCTCACACACACTCTAACTCCCACTCAAAACCCTTACAAAACACTCACTTACCTGACATAACACCTACATCCAAACACGGCACCGCGCACCAACAAAACACAAACCCGGACATTACGTAGCGCAACTTCATAACCGCAAATTCGACATATTTTCGAGATATGTCAAATTTGCGATTATGAACGTTCGCTATTTGTAACATTCGACTTTATAGCTTTGAGATACTGAAATTCGACATTTCAGTATTTCGATGTTATAAAGTGAACCCATATATATATATATATATATATATATATATATATATATATATATATATATATATATATATATCTTTATATATATATATATATATATATATATATATAAAACTTAAAAAAAAATAATAATAATAGAACATGCCCATGACCATTTACACAACATGGCAGAAGATAATATTTTATAAAAAACAGAAACAAAAGGAAGTGCCCCCAGTTCAAAACATACCTGCAGCATCTCTAATCTAACCATGATGTATTCACCATTGAAATGTGATCTATTTCCTTCAAACTTGATATAAGTCCTATAATTTCTTCTGTAGAGAACCCAACCTTATATAATAGATTCATAGCATATTAGCAAACTCAAAATCCACAATCGCTGGAGCTTGGTCTCTGTTACATGATAATGGAATCAGGTCTCTGTTACATGATAAAGGAGTCTCCTTGATCTGATAAAGTTGTCCATTGCTGATCTGAAAGAAAATAAAAAGGTGATTTATTTTTGAAATAAGATCTATGAGGTTGCAAGGCAATGAAAGAAAGATAAAGAAGACAGTTGTCAGATGCCATTCATAAGGTACACCAGCAACAATCTTTCATAAATCCAAAGCACAGATTGAAGGAATACTTCAAGATGCTTCTAAATGAGGAAAAAAAACCTACGGGACCTGTGCTGCTATATTCACATTCTACAATAACAGAAGCAGGAGAGCCAATCCCAGAAGAAATTTAAAGTGAACAAATGAAGGTAAAATCAGGGAAAGCAGCAGGTCAGATGAAGTCATGGTAGATTAGGTTAAGATGTTGCCTGCATTAGAGGAGAAATGTCTCCCATCACAGTATGGAGAGAAAGAGAGGCATATAACATCTGACTGGAGACTAAGCATTCTAGTGCCAGTGTTCAAGAAGAAAAGGGAACATTCACAATTATGGGCAGTGAGACGCTTCATACTCCTGTCACTTTGCATGAAAGATCTGGAGAGTGTGTTTGACAAATGTATATTCACAGTAGTAAAAAGTAAGATGGGAGATGGACAGTTTGGATTCAGATCAGAATGCAGTATAACTGGCCTGATACTTCCATTGAAGCAGATAGTGAAGAAGCTGGAGGTGAGGAAAGACTCCCACTTGGATTTGATAGACTTGATTGAAGCATAAGACATGATCTCAAGAAAACTGATTTGGGCAGTTCTGTGATGGTTCAAAGTCCCAGTAACTTTGCTAAAATTTGTTTGGACTTTGTATAAGGGCCCAATGACACAAGTTCAAATAGTGTTCAGACTCAAAGAAGGGTTCCTTGTGGCAATGGATGTGCAATGGCTCACTGCTATTCATAATGGTGATGACCTACAACAGCAAACAATTCGGAGTGGACAGAGCAACAAAGCTGCTGGATGCAGACAATGTGACATTACAAGAAGATTCTGAATAGGAGATTCAGCAAATGATAGGTGACTGGAATGTAAAACTGAAGGTACATGGGATGAAACAGACTACAGGCACAATTGTCATGGCAGTACATAGGGGAAATCAGGAGAAGCTGAAAGTTGAGATAGAAGGAAAAACAGTAGAAAAGATTAACAACTTCAGTATGTAGGAGGGGCAGAACTGCATCCAGCACTACGTGCCTGGGGAGAAGGCTAAGGCCCATAAAACCCAACACACCACCATTAGGACCTTGCAGGAACACAGCATGCTAACCTCTGTCACCACACTGCACCAGCATTAGGACTTAGCACAACAAGCCCCAGAAACCTGACTGTTAGGACTACTTCCATAATGCAAACCCCATTAAAAAACATGGGAGATTTAAGATATCCACATGGTAGCAGAATGCACAGGCACAGAACAGCAGCATCTTAGCACAAGAAGTGTGTGCACAGAGCAGCCAAGCCTGATCAGAGGTGCGGGCGCGCGCATGTGCGCGCGCGCGCGCGTGTGTGTGTGTGTGTGTGTGTGTGTGTGTGTGTGTGTGTGTGTGTGTGTGTGTGTTTATAATGTCCCATTTAGGGGTACTGTCTAGTTAAGTGACTTTTCTCAGAGTAAAACCCTGATCTTAATGATTGGCAAGCAATTGCCTTAAACCTCCAAACCAACTGCCAGATCTCCTTTAATTTTCTTTCTTTTTTTTTTTTGCTTTGTTTTTGTAAATCATTTAATCATTACACTCTGTTAATGTCAGTCACAGTCTCATAGTTGCTGACAACCAAACAAAACGAAAAAATGAACTGCAGACCTGCTAGCAAAAAAAACAAGTAAACCAGAAGCCAAAAATTTAGCGCTTTCATCCACTGTTTAATACGTGAACTTCCTCAGAAACATTTTCAAATGATTTCCAGTTCCTTAAGTAACTTACTAAACAGGAAATGACATCATGACCGTCAATCTGAAAAAATAACAAATGTGATTTTCTGCAAAAATAAAGTATTGTCATAATAATAACAAATAAAAAAATATATATATATATCTATATACATATATAAATGAATGTGTATATATATATATATATATATATATATATATATATATATATATATATATATACACACACATACATATATTTAAATGAATAAATACAGTCATAAAAATGCAGTGTAAATTCATGCTATGTGAATAGCATAATAATCAACTTGAGCATATGAAATGCGTATCCAAAAACCTCTCCCACATAGACACAACAATCACATACATACACACACACACACACACACACACACACACACACACACACACACACACACACACACACACACACATATATTCACATATAAACATGCACCCCCCCCCACACACACACACACACACACACACACACACACACACACACGCACACGTCACACACACAGACACACACACGCACACACGCACACACACACACACACACACACACACACACACGCACACACACGCACACACACACACAAACATAGAACCAAACGATCACTATGAAAATGTAAAATACACGTGAAAAAATATATATATAAAAATATCATAAAAAATATATGACAATATAAAAAATAATAATGATATATACACACAAGTACATACACCAAAATGTATATAATATAATGTATATAAAATGTAATATATGTATAAGACAAAAAAATATATATATATATGAATATATGTAAATCATATCAAGTCTCTGAAGAAAATCAGAGTGATATGAACATGTATGTGTACACACATGTACACCTCACACACAACACAAATGGATCACATGCATATGGTCTCAAACACCTATCTATATTTCAAAAAACATTTTAAATTAATATAATCACTGAGGCCAGGCAACCTATCAGCCCCCAACAAAAGTTGCCACAATGTCTCCTTGCATTCTAAGACATTGTTTAAATCTCCTCCAAAATCACTAGTGTTGATTTTTTCCAAAACTGAAAATTTAAATTTCTTGAAATCTCTACATGTTAAAGAATGTTTGGCCAAAGAATTAAACTGATCTTTGCTTTTTATAGCCAAATTGTGCTCATAGATTCTTCTTTTTAGAAGCCTTTTAGTTTTTCCTATGTAATAATGCTCACATGAAACACAGTTGGCGATGTAAACAACATAATCAGAGTTACAATTGTAATAACTCTTAGACCAAATGGTGTAATTAAGAGATTTTAAGAATACACTAGTACTGTTACTAATGAATCTACACTGCCTACAGTTATTGCATGCATAAGTACCCCTCTTAATACTGGCTGCTCTTGTCATGTCCTGATACCTATAATGATCTGTCTCCAGCATAGATTGTAATTTTTTGACTCTTTTGTAAGTAAAGGTGGGTTTCATCCCTAGAGTACCAACCAAATCTTTATTTCCTAATATCATTTTCCAATTGTTGACGATGATGTCCCTGATGAACCACATTTCGTCAACAATCGGTAAAGGGAACGCTAGGTGGTAACTACTGGTATTCTCTAAAACTTTGGAACCAGAACTTAAACCTATCTGACTAGAAAGAAGAATCGGTTTAGCAACCCCCTTTCTTAAAGAAATGACCTCTTTCTCTATTTTTTGAATCCAACCTAATGCGTAACCTCTATACAAGAATAGTGACCTTAAAAATCCTACTTCACTTTGAAATACATCATCATCAGTGGTGAGCCTACTCAAACGAATTATTTGGCCCTTCACTACTCCTTTTTTCATATGTGTAGGATGTAAACTGTCCTTGTGTAAATACTGGTTCACAAAAACCTCTTTCCTATATATTTGACTGTTCAATGTGTTATTAACTGTATCTATACTAAGGAGGACATCAAGAAAGGGAATGTTATCCCCAAAACCACTCAATTTGAAGACCAAGAAGACAGTACTGTGATTCAAATCAATCACCAAGTCAGAAAATTCTTCAAAAGTGCCATTCCACAAAAAAAGTAAATCATCTATAAATCTAAAATATGCAAGTGCCCTATTGAAAAGATGATGTTTAACCAAAAATGTAAGCTCCCAATTTGCCATAACCAAATTGGCAAAAGCTGGTGCCACGCTCGCTCCCATTGCTACTCCTGAAATCTGTTGATAAATATGTTTACCAAATCTGAAAAAAATATTCTCTAGGACTGTCTCCATTAGATCACAAATGGTGCTAACCTTGTGTTTCTCAACATCCGAATATAAAGTCAGGTATTCCCTCAAATATTCTAATCCTTCTGTTTGCTTGATAGCAGTATATAAGGACTTGACGTCAAGAGTAGCAAAACTGACAGAACTAGATGAAACATCTAGATTCCTTAATTCTTCCAATAAATGCCAGGAATCTCTGATGTAAAATTTAGTTCTCTGTACAATAGGATTCAGAATATAGTTAAGCCAAATAGATATATTCTCAGTTTTGGAATGCTTTGCGGAAATAATAGGTCTAAAAGGTGGGTTATGCTGGTTAGCATGTAATTTTGGAATACCAAATAATGTAGCCAATTTTGGGTGTTCGACCAACAAATATTCATAACTCTGATGATCTAATTCTCCTTGGCTAAACATGTCAAACAGCAGTGTATCAACTCGTTGAAAACTTTTTTTAACAACATTGACACTAGTCACTTTGTATGTCTCACTGTCACTTAACATGTGTATCATAGATTCATTATATTGAATGGTATCCATGACCACAATTTTACCCCCTTTGTCGGCCTTCATTGTTCTAATATCAGAATTTTTGCATAAATCTTGCAAAGCTCCCTTTTCAGAGGAACTTAGATTGTCATCACTTACATAACCTGTCATCCTGCGAAACTCATTTTCACATTGATTTTGAAATATTTGCAAAGTAGTATGCAATGGGAGGTTAAAAGTACTAGCTTTTTTCGGCCCAGTCATGGAAGGAGTTTGAACAGTGACCAACACATCATGCATTATATACCGTCGGTTCAATTTTCTTAAATATAATCTAAAATATATTAACAATCTACCAATATTCACTCTATTATTAGGTATAAATGAAAAACCTTTTTTCAAAACATTAACAGTTTCAGTGAATAAAGCAACTCCAGATAAATTAATAACATTGATGCTAAAATCTTCAGCTTGTCTTGTGGTATGCACTTGTATTTCCTCTGGTTGGGGTATCTCCCTCTCCCTTTCCTCTTCCATTTGTTGTGGGACGTATTGTTCCACTTCTGAGTCTGTTTGTTGACTGGCACTGCCAGCGGAAAAGGGCCTTGGTTAGGTCCCTGCTTTCCATTGACAAGTATTTCAGCATAATTCCCATTAGACGAATTGCTAGAATGTTGGTTATTAAAGTCAGAAATGGCACCGACTTCTCCATTAGATACACTATTGTGTCCAATATTCCTGTCAGAACCTCTGGAACCAACATCATTTGTTGTTAAAAATGCTATAGTATTTGTGGCTTCCTTAGCCCCACTGTTTAAAGCAGGACTTCCACTGTCACTGCTGTTGTGGATCTTAACAGAAGGGTCTTCTACCCTATCTTGCAATAAATATGCATGTTTGGCCTGATAAGCCAAAATATCTTTCAATTTATGTTGTTTCCTAGTCACAATGGAAGCCCGGTGCCTGTCAGCCTTCACTTCTACACCGTTATATAAAAGAATATAATCTTTAAAGCATCCAAAGCATTTGATTTTCTCATCTAGTGATTTAATTTGATTTTCTCATCTAGTGATTTAATGTTTTCCCTAATAGTCTCAAGTTCTTTCAAGTAGTGTTCAACCAAAAAACCCATCATGGTGATGCCAGTATTGTTATAAAGCTCAATAAGTTTGGTACTCAGTTCATCACCAAAAGTTACACAATTAGGGAACTTGGCTGTCCTTAAGCTCTGAGGCACAATTTTCCTATTTATACATTCACTCAAATAGGATACCGCTAGCTCTAACATGACAAACCTGAAAACCATTTTTTCTAGGTCATATATGCTCTTTTTACAGTTATAGTGTCAGTATAAGCACTATCATTTGTTGACTTACTTGCTGCTGAATCAGATGCTTGAACTTGAATATCAACAAACGGATTATTGAAATATTTGCAAATATAATCCCACACATTACATGTTTATATGTGAATATATGTGTGTGTGTGTGTGTGTGTGTGTGTGTGTGTGTGTGTGTGTGTGTGTGTGTGTGTGTGTGTGTGTGTGTGTGCGGGTGTGTGTATGTATGTGATTGTTGTGTCTATGTGGGAGAGGTTTTTGGATACACATTTCATATGTTCAAGTTGATTATTATGCTATTCACACAGCATGAATTTACACTGCATTTGTATTACTGTATTTATTCATTTAAACATATGTATGTGTGTGTGTGTATATATATATATATATATATATATATATATATATATATATATATATATACATTCATTTATATATGTATATAGATATATATATATTTTTTATTTGTTATTATTATGACAATACTTTATTTTTGCAGAAAATCACATTTGTTATTTTATCAGTTTGATGGTCATGATGTCATTTCCTGCTTAGTAAGTTATTTAAGGAACTGGAAATCATTTGAAAATGTTTCTGAGGAAGTTCATGTATTAAACAGTGGATGAAAGCGCTAAATATTTGGCTTCTGGTTTACTTGGTTTTTTTGCTAGCAGGTCTGCAGTTCACAGTCTCATAGTTGTTTAGTCAGTGTAAGTGTTGCAACAGGTAGCATACTTGTTTTTGCTGCAGAAGGCTGTGGGTTGTGTTCCCTCACCATGTAGATTGATTGCTGACACACCAATTTTTTATGTAACACAGGCAATTTATTCTTCAAGGGCAGTAGCCACAGAATTTGTAGATTAAGCACTGAAATGTTGTTTGTCAGCCGCAAGTACTTCATTAGTTACAGTTCTAGTCAATGTAGAATTATTCAGTTGACTTTTAGCTCTGCAGAGACTATGCATATTGACTGATATTCGTGGATTATAATGACAGCAGTTTGAGTGCCTTTTTATACTTAAAATGTTCTGAAATGAGTAGTTTTGACTTTCTTGGTTCATCATTTTTTTTTGCTTCACTGCGTACTGGAAACATTTTAAAAACTACACATTTAAAACACACCATTAGCAAGTGGTGCTGTATTAAACAAGTAATATAATTGAATACAACCAGGAAGGTGATTAAAGAACACATGAATTATGCATGGTCCTAAAAATGTTTGCAAGGGACCTATGGTTTGAAAACAGCCCAAAGGTAAACTTAATCTGCCACTAGCCAGATGTGTTCTCTATGAATATAGATTTCAATGTAGTTTCACTGAATGCGAGTTTCAAGGACAGAGATGTTTACTGTTGCTCATGCTAAGTCTGTTTTCGTTTTGAAACTGAATTGCTTTGTTTAACAAATGGCTATCAGTGTTTGTGCTATAAAAACTGAAATAAAAGTTTTAAATGAAATCCAAATATCTGTAACATTTTAGAAGTGAAGAAGAAAATAGTAAGCACTCTGACAGGTTTGAACAATGTTTATGGTAACTGGGGGGAGATGGCCAAGTAATGGGATACCAGAACAGCTGGGGGGAGATCTGGCTGCAGGGAGGGACTACTGATCCATTACCCTGTCTTGGGCCCCATTTGACAATGATCTGGCTATGAGGAAGGGTAGTAGAGAAGAAGGGAAGTCTTAATGAGGAGGTCAAAGTTAGACTCAGAGGGGCTGCAGTCGTATGACCCAATGGTTCAGGGACAGTTTGACAGAGAGAAGGCGAAGAGTAAGGGGTACAATACAGTAGTATGACTAGCTTATATTTATGGCACAGAAACTTGGGCAGTGAAGGCAGAACAGCTGAGAAAGCCTGAAGTGATGGAAAGGAAGTGTTGGAGAGGGAAAGTAGGATGCACATTGTGGGACAGACAAAACAAATAAGGACATCAGAGTGGAAGTCAAAGTAGCTCCAATTGCAGACAAGGTCAAAAAGATCATATTGCAGTGGTTTGGGCACATGTGCAGGAAAGCAGAAAACAATTTAGGAAAGCAGATTTGGAAAATACAGGATGAAGGCTAGAGGAGATGAGGACATCTAGCTGAGAGATGCATGTGACAGAAGGCATGCCAGGTGGGCATGACTACCACAGAAGGTAAAAGGGTCTGTCTGAATCAAAAAAGGAGGTGGTGATAGCTGTTGCGACACCCTGGCTCAATGTGAAAACGGGAAAAAGAGAGTTGATGACGGTGACAGACACGCACTTTGTCCAATGTGTTCAGAAAGTTTATTTTGTTTTCTTAATAACTGATTAGGAACAAAAATATAATCTTTTTATCTTGATATTATTATATAATACTTATTGTAACCTGCTAATAGGTATGTTCTTAAGCAGTGTCTTCAGAGGTTGTAAACAGAATGTTTCCACTAAAATATGTTTATCTTATAGATGATATGTTTATCGCAAATCTTACAGATGAAGTACATCTTGCTTGTCAAGAGTCAATATTTATTGATTAAGTTCAAAATAGAGAATACATTAACACATATTATGTACTGTAGTCTACAAAGATAACTTGCAAACAGATTTTAAGTTCATTCCACTTTCCTAATGTGAAAGAGAGAGAGAGACAGAGAGCATAGTGATAAAACTGGATATAATGCTTGATGGAAGCCTCACAAAAAGGATTTTGAAACTGAAAAAAAGTTCCTCACAATATTCTACTGCCAGAAACATATAAATCTTATGTAATAAAACATAATGCCTGTGATTCATAGACAAGAGCTGTGCACCTGTGCAGACCAACTTTTCAGTGTTCTTTGCATGAAGCATCTCACAGGCATGTATTAGGCACTGAATAGAACTGGGGTACTGAATAAGGATCACATAAAACGATGAAGGCACAAAGATAATGGGCAAACGGCATTAGGCTGCTCTAAAGCAGGAGCAGTTCTTCGGTAATGCACATGACTGACATGACAGTTGTCAGCTCAAGCAGGATTGCACAGCTGAGTCAGTGCATGCTAGCAGCATGCTCATTGCAGAACTGCATTGATGCAACTTATGCTTATCTGTTACAAGGAGGATAGTACAATGGCCACTAGGTAAGCCAATGAGGGTGTGCACAGCAGAGTATCAACCCTGTTACTGATATAAATGAGCTGGAAATGGATCAGCCTCAATGGTAGAAAAGGGGAGAAGAGCCAGCAGAGGTAAATACACACAAATAACCATAAGACACTAAGGACATACACATGCTGTACTACAGGCATACAGGACAAGGTTTAGTAGTCACCATGATGTGCATGGCTTGTGCCAACATGTCTGACAGCATTGGCAGTAATTCATATACAGTGGTGCCAACAGGCTTAATTAGCATAACTATCATGCTAACAGGCTATTACTAGTATGATATAAATTGTTAGTGTTAGTTTTTTGCAACACCACTTAGAATCCTACAGCTCTGAAACAGAGGAATTCTAGCAAAGTACCTGCAGATGTAGAGCTTTCCCAAGTTAAGGAAGGAACTCAACCCTGGAAAAGTATCTCAGTAACAACAATATACACTGTGTTAGATATCAGTGAGAGGGAGGTAGGTGTAATGGTGTTCATTCAAGTGGGAATCAATGACAATGGCAAAGCACTGTCTGAATTGGGCTGGGGGGTTAAACTGTGAAAGCAGGTAACCATGGGAAGGACATGTTGCAGTCTGTATTGGGTCTAGGGCCATATGTACAAAAATAGGAGACTGTTCACAGCACTAACTGAAGCTGATAACCAGGTGCATTACATGGTGAACATTGGTATGTGTATCCCACTATGTAACAACACAACTGCTGATTGAAGTTCTTTAACCCACAGTTGTACAGAATTTGGCAAGGCCACCTGAGACAGACAACACCTTGAAAAGCTCATTAATAAGGAGAATGAAGTTGGCCCTACATTGCACACATGGCAAGCATCTCCTGGGCAAAGGTGCTGCAAAGTAGCATTTTGAGGACCAAATCTGGCATGGGCTGGTGTTCAATATAAATGATGTGAGTCACAATTATATGTGTCTACAACAGTGTGTGATGAACAGTTACTGATAAGATACTCTGTGCAAGGGATAAGGAATGGGACTTTGTGAAAAACAGGCCCAACACAGGGAATAGCACCAATAATGAAATGGCTCACTGAGTCGAGGAATAGCTGCAGACATTCATGACTGGTGGTGGCTTTGATGTGGCACTGAGATAGCATTGATATGGCCTCCTTCATTTGCATACTTTATGTGGCTCATTTACACAGGGATCCTCATTTGCATGTTATAATGCATGTATTAGCATTCACTTCACCATGTTATTTTGTCCATTGATCAGCTGAGCTATCAGTGTATTTGAATTGTCTGCACTCTGCACATAACCACTTTTAGTATTAATTTGCACATTTCAGTACTAGAACTGTCTAGGATTTACAGGCACTATTTCTTTGAAGTAAGAAATGTTCCTTCTGAAGCTTATGTTGTCTGATGTCATATATTAGAAATAAAGCATTTTACTGCCAAGTGTTACAGAGATGGCTATCTAATTTTTGAACAGTTTAAGTCTATGCATTTAGAAATGGCCAGTCTCAGACTTCAAAGTCTATAACATAATTAAACAATATATAATAGTTATGGTAAATGGTATATAAAACTGTGATTATAGAAGACAACTCATTTCGTAGTCCTTGAAATTCTATGATTGACAACTATTCATATAAAATAATAAAACAGAACAAAAGATATTAAAAATACAATTATCATTATACCATTATGAAATGCAGTTGATAATAAAAGGGTTTGGCTCGCTGGTTGTCAAGCAGTTATGGTGGTGAATTTGTCATTTGAACCTTGCCTAAAAAAGGCACTATAGGGATGGTGAAAGCCTTAGCCAGTATCCAGAATCCCAAGGGCGACAGGTGCAGGCTATCTTTGGCAAAGCATTGTGGTCTGTCGATCCCTGGGGATCACCTCTGTGGCTCTGCTCGACAGGGGCACAGGAAAATAATTTTCTTGGGTAGCGAAAGCCAGTGTACCTTTTTGGCTAGGCTTATATAGGCCCTTGGGCCAATAGCCTAGTGCCTACTTATGAACCTATGAACCTATCTAACACCTCACAACTAGAAATGTCTCAGAAAGCAATGGCTACATTAAAATGCATCATTAGAAACTGAAAAATATTGAAGACTTCATCAAGTATTAACTTGTAGAAAGTATTCAATTTGGTCAGGTAGTATCTTGTATTGGTTCTTGTCTTAAATTGGTTATACTTTTACATTCCATAAAGGATGGATATTATTATCTTCCATACAGGAGAACATTACTATCACCCAAGGTGATATTAAAATATCACTGACAGAAGATGCATCTGTGAGGAGACAATGATAAATATAAATACTCCAGGAATGTTGTCCACATATTTGAAAATAAATTATTATTCTTTATCTGTATCTGATACTATGTCATTTGTAGTTATTTCCGAAACACAGTGCCTGCCTTAAGTACGTTTTTTATTAAATGTTATTTATTTGTTAACCAGGTGTTTATTTTTAGGGGTGACTCAAAACACTGGTTAAATGACTTGCTCAGAGTCACAAAGTAGGCAAATGGAGGTGAAAATACTCAAACCCTCCAACTGTAGGTATGGAAATCAGCTCATTGACAGTTCCATACCTTAATCCTCTACATTAACAAGCAGGCCGTCTTCTGCCAGTGTTTGATGCAAAGTGGATAAGTTATAATAAAATACCTAGCAAATTATGAATTTGTCATTTTATTAGTTTTGTCTGTATTAGCATTTGTTTTGTCTTCAGTACAAACATATCCTTATGCCAGGTAGTTGTTCTGCTAGCTTAAAACAACATGTTTCTAAAACTGAACAATTAAAAGAAAAATCACCATCACTAACCAGGTACCTGAGACAAATAAACCACAAAGTCCAACGAATAATGAATAAAAAACAGGCTCAGGTAATGCTTCAGGTTCCAGTATAAAAATCCTTGTTTAATGAACACGGTTGCAACAGTACACAAGCGCTTTCACAATCTGCTTCCTCAGGTGTTTATAGAAAACTAAATTCCTACTCACTTAAATACTATCCTATGAACTGTCACATGATGGAAAAAAATCACATGATACAGAATATAGTAAAAACATAACACAAGTAAAAAATATATACCCAAGCAAAATACATAAAAATCCTATCTAGAAATATATACTCACAAAAACTTCATATAAACAACTAATATACATACATATAAAACATACCCTACTGCACAAGAAATTTCAAGCATCTACCATAACATACTCATCTAGGTAAAGGTCTAGATTTTAGTTTCGGTCTCAGGGGTACATATTCATTTAATCCACATCCAGCATCTCCCCTAAGCCTGACTATCCATCTAGCTTCTAATTCTTCTGTAGCATTACAAATATCACCCCCTCTTTTACTGACGTAAGTTGACCTATTGCCAAAAACTTGAACTTATGTGTGGGGCTAGTACTGCTGATGTGTTTAGCCAGGGCATTGATCTTACTCCCATTAGTTATGTGATATATATATATATATATATATATATATATATATATATATATATATATATATATATATATATATATATATATATATATGCTCAAGAATCCTTTCCTTCTGAGTTCTATCAGTCTTCTCCACATAAAATTGCATACACTCCAAGTAGTGAGCTAAATATACAATATGTTCACTGTCACAAGTGGGATATATATTAAACTTGTATAGTCTCTTCTGATCAAGATGGTAAAACTGTGAACTGCTGTCTATATAACGACAGAAAGAACATTTACCACAAGGTGTGGTCCCAACTTCTTTGCTTATAGCCAATTCACTTCTTGGAAAACAAAGACGTCTCTTGAAGGATTTCATGTTCCTAAATAGGAACTTTGGTTCTGGATCTATCAATCTAGTAATTGCTCTACCTGTAGTTAAAATATTCCAGTGTTTGTGTATAATGTCCATATATAAGGAAACATTATTCGAATAACTCAAAGGTACTCTCAATCTCTTATTCTTACCCTCACAAACTCTATCAACCTTATATCTATAACCATCAGAGAAGTATGGTTTGGCTTTCGTATCTCTCATACTCGTGATTTCTGTAACGTTGTGTCTAATATCTCTTTCTGTATAACCCTATCCCCCAGTTCTCTTGTAACTGTACTGACATGTTGTACAAAATCCTAATTTCTCACATTAAGTCTAGAGGCCCTAAAAATCTGATTGCGTACCACGTTTCTAAAAATATGAGGAGGGTGCATACTGTCTTTACTTAATAAATCATTGACATGGCACTCCTTCCTGTGAAGCCGTGTATAAATATTAGAATTCTCATCTACCTTGATAGTAACATCTAAGAAATTAATCTCACGTGCAGAATTATTGAGTGTGAATCTTAAGAAATGAGTACTTTCATCGATTTATTTAAGAAATTCTTTTAAACTAGCTACTGTGCCTCCCCATACAATGAAGAGGTCATCTACAAACCTCCTAAAAAAGAGTATAGACTGGTAAAAAGGACCCTGCATCAAATGTTCTAATTCGCAAATTGCCATCACTGCATTGGCGTAGGTATTGGCACAAGACTTGCCCATAGCTACGCCATTGCGCTGCCAATAAACATTATTCCCAGACAGGAATATATTGTTTCCAAACACCAAATTCAATAGCTCACCTATTTGAAAGATCTTATCCTCAGTAAAACTAGCAAACTTTCTCAAAAATTGTTTAATATAACTAATCCCAACTTGAATGGGAGTTACAGTGAATAAAGAAACAACGTCCAGTGTAACTAGTATAAATTCTTTGTTAACTTGAGCAGTAGTAAACTGATACAGATCTCTTAAAAAATGTTCAGTATCTTTTGAAATATGCTTTCAGCATTACCTCTTCATACTATTTTCTATCTAAAATAACAATAGGACCACCTTTGTTGGCCGGTCTTATTACAATACTTATGTTGTTTTGTAAGTCATGTACTGCTGTCATTTCATCTTTAGACAGATTAAAACGCTTCTTAGAATTATTCACAGGCATATTTAACTTATAGATATCATCCACACACATTTTCTTAAATGCGTTAATAAGTGGGTTTAATACTGGTATATAGGTGCTCGGTTTTCTACAAACAGTCACACCATCTTTTTGTGTATTTTCTGTATCCTTAAACATAATTTTGAGCATCAAATTTTTAGTAAATAATTTTGCATCAAATATTACATCTGTAAAATTGGAATGCCCAGTAGTTATATATGACAAAGCCTTCTTATCTGTTAATACATGATGAGATACGTTCCATGCTAAACCTTTTTCATGTTGAATAATGCTTTCTTGATGTTGTACAAATCCAACAATGGCGAAAATACGTCGGACTCTGCACTTAGCTTTTCAGGTCGGAAAGAGGATTGTTTAAACCCAACAAAGCAGTTTCAACTGCTGTTCCCATTACATGTAAAAGACTAGAGAATAGAGCACATGAAAGGCCAGAGGGGATGCCATTGCAGCAGAACCAAATGGAAATACGAAGGGACTGCTGCAAGCCCGTACAACATATACATCACACAAAAAGATGGTGTGACTGTTTGTAGAAAACTGAGCACCTATATATCAGTATTAAACCCACTTATTAACGCATTTCAGAAAATGTGTGTGGATGATATCTATAAGTTAAATATGTCTGTGAATAATTCTAAGAAGCGTTTTAATCTGACTAAAGATGAAATGACAGCATTACATGACTTACAAAACAACATGAGTATTGTAATCAGACTGGCCGATAAAGGTGGTCCTATTGTTATTTTAGATAGAAAATGGTATGAAGAGGTAGTGCTGAATATGTTCAGTGATGTTGAATTCTATATGGAAATTCAGGATGCCAGGGTGAAATATTTGATTGAAAAAGTGAATGTGTCTTTACAGGATTTGTTCCTTAGGAATGTGATAGGTAATCATATGTTAAAATATTTTCAGGTACCACAACCTACCATGCCTATAATACAAGGGTTACCTAAATTGCATAAAAATGCAATTTGTCCACCTATGAGACCTATAGTCTCAGGTAGGAAATGGTGTACTGATCCAGTCTCTATATATCTGGAGAAAGGTTTAAGACCTATTTTGAATGAGGTAAAGGATATTTTAAAAGATACTGAACATTTTTAAGAGATCTGTATCAGTTTACTACTGCTGAAGTTAACAAAGAATTTATACTAGTTACACTGGGCATTGTATCTTTATTCACTGTAATTCCCAATCAAGTTGCGATTAGTTATATTAAACAATTTTTGAGAAAGTTTACTACTTTTACTGAGGATAAGATCTTACAAATAGGTGAGCTAATAATGGTAATAATAAGAGATTGAGAGCATCTTTGATTTATTCGAATAATGTTTCCTTATATATGGATATTATACGCAAACATTGGAATATTTTAACTACAGATAGAGAAATTACTAGATTGATAGATCCAGAACCAAAGTTCCTATTTAGGAACATGAAATCCTTGAAGAGATGCCTTTGTTTCCCAAGAAGTGAATTGGCTATAAGCAAAGAAGTTGGGACCAGACCCTGTGATAAATGTTATTTCTGTCGTTATATAGACACCAGTTCACAGTTTTACCATTCTGATCAGAAGAGACTATACAAGTTTAATGTATATGCCACTTGTGACAGTGAACATATTGTATATTTAGCTCACTGCTTGGAGTGTATGAAATGTTATGTGAGGAAGACTGACAGAACTCTGAAGGAAAGGATTTGTAAGCATATATAGCACATAAATAAAGGGAGTAAGATAAATGCCCTGATTAAACATGTCAGTAGTATTAGCTCCACACATAACTTCAAGTTTTTTGGTGATAGGTCAAGCTTACCTCAGTAAAAGAGGGGGTGATATTTGTAATTCTACAGGAGAATTAGAAGCTAGATGGATAGTCAGGCGTACGGGAGATGCTAGATGTGGATTAAATGAATATGTACCCCTGATACCGAAACTAAAATCTAGACCTTTACCTAGATGAGTATGTTATGGTAGATGCTTGAAATTTCTTGTGCAGTAGGGTATGTTTTAAATGTATGTATATTAGTTGTTTATATGAAGCTTTTGTGAGTATGTATTTCGAGATAGGATTTTTATGTATTTTGCTTTAGTATATATTTTTTACATGTGTTAAGTTTTTACTATATTCTGTATCATGTGATTTTTTTTTCCATCATGTGACGGTTCATAGGATGGTATTTAAGTGAGCAGGAATTTAGTTTTCTATAAACACCTGAGGAAGCAGACTGTGAAAGTGCTTGTGTACTGGTGCAACCATGTTCATTAAACAAGGATATTTTTTACTGAACCCAAAGCATTACCTGAGCCTGTTTTTTTCATGTTTCTAAAACTGTCTTGCTTTAAGATGCATTATTATTTAACCATTCTTCTAGGCCACTTCAGATGTTTACTTGTTTTTTGAAATTGTACTTAATTTGCTTACTGGACTACTTTTTGTACTTGTTACATAGTCCATTCTTCCTGTTAAAGACAGAAATAATATATGAATTCTTGCAAAAAAAAAAAAACTTCAAGACTCTTACAAAAATAACATAAAGTAAGTACAATTTATGCTTTCAAAGTGATCCTCAGGCCCAACACAAGATGGGTTGCAAACTGGCTTAAGGACAGAACCCACAGGGTTAGAGTTGCTGGCGCTGTGTCAGACTCCAAGCCGGTCACAAGTGGTGTCCCACAGGGCTCGGTCCTTGGCCCCCTATTGTTTGGCATCTACTTCTCAGAAGTACAGGCCAACATGGGAGGACTTTGGCTGACAAAGTTTGCAGATGACTGCAAACTGGGCGCCATAGTGGAAAGTGCATCGGACACGGATATCCTTCAGAAGGGACTCACTGAAACAGATAGCTGGTGCCAGAGCCATGGCCTGAAGTTAAACGCCAAAAAATGTATAGTCATACCCTTCGGGAAAAACAAGGTAACCCCAAGCTACCATATAGGTGGCAATCCACTAAGCACAGAAGAGGTTATCAGGGACCTGGGGACCCAGGTTGACAGTGGCCTTTCTTTGACACTCACATTGCTAAAGTGGTTAGAAAGACCTTCTACATTGCCCACCTGATCATGAAGGATTCACATCCAGATCTAGTGAGGTCATTGTTCCCTGTACTCTTCACTTATCAGACCAATGATCGAGTACAATGCCCCATTCGGGATGTATCTCACCCGACATCTGCAGCAATTGGAGAGACCCCAAAAGTTCCTCACCAAAAGGATAAAGGGACTCCAAAATCTGTCATATGCTGCCAGATTGAAGAAACTCCAGCTCTATTCAGTCGCATACCGTCTGCTCAGAGGTGACATGTGCCTGACATACAAGGCCATGTCCAACCCGGAATTAATGGACATGCTCCACCTCAAAAAATCCAAATCCACCAAAACCACTAGAGCAAGCGACTTAAACCTTAGCACGGATATAAATAGGACGTGCTGGAGGGATAGATTTATCACTCAGAGACTCCCTATGCTGTGGAATAAAATCCCGGTCCATGTGAGGCAGAGCACCTCGCTGACTCTGTTCAAGAGAAATCTAGACCTGTGGATGGGAGATCGTAGGTTTACCCCGGGAATCATCTCTGGGTCACTGCTGGACAGAGGCACAACAAACTAATGGGCACAGTATTTTTTCATATAAGGGGTGGCGTAAGCCACAATAATTTGGGCTAGGCTTATAAATGCCTTAGGGCAGATAGCCTAGTATAAACCTATGAACCTATGAACCTATGAACTGTTTTCAGCATAAGAGGAATAAATTAAATTATTTTTCTTTTGTCATAATCCAAGAGTGTTTTTCATTTTGTTTTCTTTTCTTACTCTTGCTGAGATAAAGTTAATTTTGTTTGGGTAAATGAGACTTTAGCTTGTGATTGGTTTGTAGTCCAAAAAAAAAAAAAAAGAAAAGAAAAAAGACGGAACACCTCATTTTTAACTAGATTGTGCAGTAATGAAAACTTCATGGAACAGTGATCAGAGACAGGTAATGGGAGCTCACGGATACAGTGTGATTAGAGGGTTAAACAATAAATGGGTGAGGTAAAATTATTGAATGCTTTCAAAGGTTGTTTAATAAGATGGGTGAATAGTGCAACATATAAACTGTAATTTAGATTTTTTGCTCCCATTATAACTACTATACTTTAATAACTTAGCTTCTGAGTAGGCTATATAATCATTAATTTAGGAGAAATTATTTCTGGTATAAGATGAAACTACTCTACATTTGATGTTTTTCTGTATTTATCTTGCACTCTGAGCTACCTAATGGTATAAAACAAAAATATTATAAAAAAAATCCACATTCTGCTCTGCCCATGCACTAACCAATTTGA
Source organism: Protopterus annectens (assembly GCF_019279795.1). Taxonomy (NCBI): domain Eukaryota; kingdom Metazoa; phylum Chordata; order Ceratodontiformes; family Protopteridae; genus Protopterus; species Protopterus annectens. Next base: position 738,690,376 of record NC_056732.1, read on the forward strand.
AAAAAAAAAAACAAAAAAAAAATCCTCCATTATTATTATTTGCAAGCAATTTACCCAGTCTTTGTCAGTTGTCCATGTTCCCCGAACTAATTGAGTTAACAAATACATATATCTATATGCCCCTCTTTATTTATCTATATCTATATCAATTTATAAATACACACACAGTATATATATATATATATATATATATATATATATATATATATATATATATATTTCTTTCTTTCTTTTTCTCTTTCTTTCTTTATGTACATCTCCAAAGCTATGTTGTGATATTCTTCTAAACATAGCCTTACCAGAAAGGCATATATTTCAGATTTCTCTTAAACACAATCTTTTTTGGGTATGTAGCCTAAAAATAATCATGTCATATACCACAAAAATCATTCTATAAAAAACTTCTACTGATCTCTTAGTCTGTCTTATAACAAAGTATTAATGTGTCACTTTTTCATACCACTGATAAAAATATAAAGAGATTTATTCCCAAAGTCACTCAAGCTCTCTATACCCTGCTTTAAATCTCATTACAAACACTGAGTGCAAAGTGACCTATCAACTGCTCCAAGGTTCCTAAGTTCCTGGGTCAGTACTAGTTTAGCTGCCATTGCAGGCCATTTTGAGCCTAGCCAGTTTCCCTTCAAAAGTGAGAATCAAACCCTGTACCTTGTGTCTGTATGCCAACTCCCCAACCCTTCTCTAGTCTTACCTTTTCAAGGAAGCCACAAACAAGAAGGCAAAGATACTTATAATCTTGTGCCATCAAACCCCAAGTCAAGTTCTTATTCAAATGAACAATTTCCAGAACCAGTTTAACATATACTATAAGATGACACACATTATTACTTATAAATTATCCACTACTCATGACCGGGATTGAGCCTTGTACCTGAACTCAGCAGATGCTTAAGAACTATTACTTATTTGACAAAAAGGAATAAACATATTGTCTAAATAAGATTAATTTTTTGCCATAGGTAGTCTTCCACTGTGTCGTCTTCTTCAGTTTTTGATTAAGAGCATAGACTTAGTTAAGCATATGTTTATACTGTAATCCAAATTAAACCCTCCGTATCTTAACCTGCTTCACAGAAAGATAATATACCTCTAAATGCAGCACCCTCTGCCCTCATCTGTGCTTTAAACACAGATTATTTCTAGGTTAGACCCACATGAGTACACAATGTTTTTATCTTGTAGTCTTCTTATTCTCAGCCACTAACATTAAATCATCCAGACATAGCAAAAACAAATAATTTAAACCTTGCATAAGTGATATAGCTACCCAATGTTTTGTCTCCTAGGACTGGTACCTTTCCCTGTAGGAATTGTTCAGCTTGTAAATATATTTGTACCCTCCAAACATACACACATCCTGATATAGGTTTTACCATTAATGTTAGTTTTTATGCTGATTGTAAAACAGCTAATATTGTTTACTTTGCCTCCTGTCAGTTTTGCCATGTTTTCTACATAGGCAAGACTAATAGATCCCTTAAAGAAAGGGTTTTAGAGCACTAAAGGGACATTAGGAATAAAAAATAAAGTAATGCTCTGGCATTACATACTTTAGAAAATGGGGTAACACATGTTTTTAATTTTTTTGTACATCAGGTTTTAGATTTAGATTTGAGGGGTGGTGACCTACCCAATCGTACAGAAGCAGCAGAACAAAAATGGATACTACTTCTTAATGCAGAGAGACCTCCAGGTCTCAATGGTGTTTTTACTTTAAAACCTTTCTTGAAGGCACTCCCTCTGAAACATTAGTATAGTTTCTGTTTTAATTAGGGGCTGGGCTTTTATTGGTTTCATTGTTTCTTTGTAATTCTATTTAATTGCTTTTTTGCGGTATAGAGAATGTCTGATGAAACGGTGTGATAACCATGAAAGCGCTTACTTTGTTTTATCTTGTTCTCTTGTGTATTAAAAGCTGGTTTAGTTTAAGCCTTGCAAGCTCGGTTCTTTTTATTTATTTTCATTTACTTGTTTTTTATTGTACTGTTTTGAGTCATGTTGTTGTTTATTTTTACTGTATTTATCTATTTTTTGAATTACAACATGAGCATGGCTGAGAATGCTGCTATTGAGGTACCTTATAGATTGGAAGCCTCCCAAAAGACTATGGATGCTACAGATCGCCTGAGCCATATCAGGGATTTCCACAGTAAAGCGTTTTTTGCATGGCCGAGGGATCAATCCAACACTCGTGTGACCCCACATATTGATCGGATACCTCAGGAAACAACAGATACTTCGCTAGGCATAGGCAGTGTTCCTAAGCCATCTACTTCTAATGTGACTGCAGGTGAAGCTCTACTAACTGAAAAATCTGCTTCATTACAAAATGTAAATAATGCACCTGCTTTGCTAACTCAGAAAATTCCACCTTTAATTACCTTTAATGAACAAAAACAAGATAGTACTACAACCTCCGTACCACAGGGGGCCACTGTTGGCGAGAGTTCTAATGATTTTTTAGAAGGGGAATCCATTGTGCTTTTTCCCCTACAGTCCCCTCTACCCATCAGGAACAGGTCGGGGAGTACAAGGAGGAAGGGACGCTTGCAGATACCACACAGCATGGACAGGCTGCAACAAGCGGTCAAGAAATGGTGTTTTTAAATCGGAACTTGATTTTTAACATTTCGTCATTTCAACTTACATCGGCTCAAATTGAGCTTTCAAATAAGGGTTTATGATTTGTCCCTGCAAGACGAGCAGACCAAGCTGAGTTGCTGAAGGATCTGAGAATGGTAGGTAGATCTTTGACTTTAAAATCTATCTTTATTTCAAATAATACAGGTATGTCTAATATTTACAAAAAACCTAGCGCATTCATGCCTTTACCACATCCAGTGATACAGACTTTTATTAGTACATGCGAAGACCAATTTAGACAATGTTTTATTGCAGAGACTAAACTGGCTTTCTGTAATATGACTCAAGAAGGCTATGTAGCACTAAATGAACTAAAAAATTTACATTCTATTGAAGTTAGAGCTGCAGATAAGGGGGGTGGCATTGTAATTTTAGATAGGGATTTGAACACTCAACAAATGAGATTGTTGTTATATGATGATGACACTTATCAGAATGGGCAGGATTCACGAAGCCTCCATGTAAGAGTTACAAGGCTTACACGGAGGCTGCAGTTAAATGGTGTGATGTCAGCATGTCATGCATATGCATGAGGGCATGCTGAATCACACCTAAGGCTTACACGGTCCGTGGAAGACAGTAGGGGGCGTGTCCGTAGGCCGAGCCCTGCAAACAGACATGCCCCCAGAAGAGTAAAAGTCCAGAAAGTAAACCCCCATGGCAGAGTCCATGTAAATGTGAATAAACACAACATAACACATGCCCCCACAGACTATGAACATAAAATATATAAATGAACATGTTATATTTTTTTTTAAATTGTAAAGATGTTTGCCCGAGAGTGCGCTCGTTTGTCCGGGCATGCCCGTAGCTTAGCCACAGTTAGCAGTCAGTGGAAAAGCATATAAGAACTATATGCAAAGTAAGCCAAGAAGCAATAGCGTAGCGGTAGAGACGTCAGCTGAAGAGCAGGCAGTCGTGGTTCGAGCCCCCCAACACCAATTTTTATTTTTAGTGAAATAAGCACAAAACAAGTCCCTGACATATATGTACACATATAAAATTATATTTTATGTAAAATGTAATGAAATGGGCCATATATTTTGAAGAAATGTGAGATAACAAAATAATAAAAAATGCCAGATGTGCCTATAGCGGAGCTACAGTTTAACAAGTTGAGTGTATCTGCCCGTAGGTGAGCAATGGTTTAACAGGTGTAAAATGAGTGCCTGTAGGTGAGCAGTGGTTTAACAGGTGTAAAATGAGTGCCCGTAGGTGAGCAGTGGTTTAACACGCTGAAACTGTGTGCCCCTAGCTGAGCTGAGCGTAATATGAGTGCTGACAGCCAAATGACGCATAAATCAGCGTAACCCATTTGCGCAGAGCTGCGCACTGTGCCAACAAGCTAACCGATGGGCAACGGTGAGCAAGCTGTAACAAAACTGCCTTTACACAGACACACCTCCTAAAAAGCAGTGGCCAGGTTCAAACCCAGGGCACCATGCACTATAGTCAGGATACTGAACCACTAAGCCATGACAGCTACACTTAGAAATGCAGTAATAGCAAATATATAGGAATGAATAGAAAGAGGAGCATGACAAAGCAGGTTTTGTGAAGCTGATACAATTACAAAATGGCCAATCACAGATAAGTGCGGGAAAAACGGCATATATAAGCCCCATAGGCGGGAATACACAGCATAACCGATTGTAGAAGCAACTTGCAGCCAGAATGTCAGGTGTAGGTGAGGGTAGTTGCTTTCGAGCACAGAGGTGGGGCATTGAGGAGTCCAAATATATGGTTTGGCTCCTTGTCCACAATCATGAGGCCCAACTCATGCAGGGCCAGGTCCTGTGGGGAGCATATAGGGCTGAGGCGTGGGACCGGTTGGCTCATGATCTTACCAGTGCCACAGGGATACCAAGGACTAATGAGCAGGTCCGTCACCACCATGCGGACCTGAAGAGATGGAAGCAGGACCAACTGAACCGTTGGATCCAGGAGGCCCGGCAAATGCCCAATGCCCCACTACTGAGTAAGTTACATCTAATTATTTATGTAAGAAATTAACCTAGCTGATATTATGGAGATGTGTATTCCAATATTACTTTATTTATATTACAGCTGCAGGTGTCCGTTCTGCGAACTGTAGAGCCTTTGGCGATAGGCTGGTGCGGTTGCGCCACCAGGCAGGTCAGTAATCCTCTCCCTGTACTGTAATAAATATAAAAGTATGACAGTTACCAAAAGAGTGCAGTGTAGTCACTAAGTAATAAAATGTGCAAGTAACAGTGAAAGAGGGTTTGCAAGTATTGCTTGATTACAAAAAGTGTGATGCAGTCTGTAATCCAAACAGAAAAATGAAAAAGTCTGAAATAAAGTCTAAAATAAAGATGTCTCACCTGTAATATAATAGTACATAACCTGCACAGGCTGAAAAGTACAGCTGCAGAAGCTGAGTAAAACACATGTGTGAAATATATTCCTGTTGAAATACAGAAACATGACAGAAGTGAGACTGTTGGAAAGGATCGTAATAACTACAGGTAAAACATGTCAATAAAGCCTAGAATTAAGTACCATCCTGAATTGTAAAAATAAAACAAGTTAGAGAGTGTGAGAAAGAGTTATGAATCCACCAATAAAGTAGTAATAACCCCTGAATAAAGTATACTGCAGTCAGTACAGAATGAAATGAATGTGACAAGCAGAACCAAACTGCAAAATGTGTTGAAAATGTTACTGCAGCTGGAATGTGTATCCCAAAATCTGGATATGTTGCTCTCAGTCTGCAATATGCAGATAGTATGGTAGTCTGAAATACCAAACATCCACAGTTGTCTATAGCTATAAAAAGCAAATGTAGCAGGATGATGTAGCTGAACAGAGCCAGATATGAATGTGTATGAATAAAAATGAAAATGCATATTGATGTAGCAGTAACATTCCTATCACCAACTTGAAGTAGTTATCACATAGGAAACTGTAGGTAGAACTGTAGTGTGTATATATCTGCAGCTATTAGAAATGTACAGCATATGTATTGGTATTTGAAGGTGTTAATTAAATTTTCTTCACCCTACCCTATAACCATATATAATCCATTTCACGTGAAATTGGTATGTGCAATCACAATTAACACCCCTGGACATTTGTCCTGTTGGGTCATACATATTTGCATGTACGTTGATGCATCTGCCCTGTTCATACATCCAAACCTGATGACCTGTTGCCATCAATCAACCCTGCATGTTGTTGGACTGTGTATTGCTGTTCAGAATATGCATGTGTTATGCTTGCTGTTCAATGGTTTGAATATCTGGGTGTTTGGTTAATGGGAATACTAATGCATGCTGTTACAACTAATTGTGAATGGTATTGTATGTTACTAACCCAAACTGTCATGATATAATGCAAAACGTAGGATGACAGGGAAGGCGGGTTCCAGCGGACCCACTTCTCCCACCTCAGCTAGCGAGTGCACCTGGCAGTAGTGCCCAGTCCGGACCCTCCTCCGGTGGCCCTGTGCCACCTGCGGGTGGAAGCGCTGCAGGGGATGGGGCTTGTCCCCCCTCTGCAAGTGTGGCCGGAGGAGAACAACCACTCACCCTCCGTAGTGTCCAGACTGTGGTGTGTAGGGAGATCCAGGAAGCTGTTCTTGGGCCCCTACGCCAGCGTGAGGCACAGGTGGCACAACTAACGGGCGTGCCTGCTGCCCGGACTACACAGCCCCCAGCACAGCCCCATCCTGGGCTGTGAAGACACAGTGGCAACTGCCCATGGGTGGGGATATCAGTTCCACTGTTGCCATCTGTGGGCTCATGGGCTCTAGATATCCAAACATCTGTCCCCGTCAATTGTGTAACTCCCCCACATGTGTCATACACCGCTCCTGTATGCATCTTGTTTGTCTTGTCTGTTGACCTACCCAACCTACCTCCCCAGCTATACCGACTTCCTGTACCTGACATACCACTCTCACCTGAAAAAAAAAAAAAAAGGGCACTCTGTACCCACAAAAAAATTACGCCCCATACATAGCTGCCCATTTTGCACACATGTCTGCTGGACATGGAAACTGTCAATTACAATTGGCTGTACAACAAGTATTATTGATGTCCTCACACCTCTCTCAGGGGTGGACGGTTTCAAATGTCACACCAAATTACAAACATATGCACAGCTGTTGCTGATGAAGAAATGGGCAGCTATGGGCCTTACCTACATCCCTCCTGCAAAACCCGAGCTTGTTTCCCTACTGTCTTACCCTCTTTGTGACCCCTTTTTCACCACTTTCCTGTCTCCCCATTTTCATTTCTTTCAAAGAAAATAGAGTGGGTGTGCGCAAGAGTAAGCACTTTTAAGCGGTTGTAAGAGGGTGTGCGCGGAGCTGAACGCCAGTGCCCATGCGTGAGCTCCACGCAAACCAGCGCTAACCCGGTTACAACTGCTTAAAAGTGCCTCAGTCACTCTGAATGACAAGCCCTGTAGTCTGCTCAAAAGCAAAATAAAATTACACTGTCAGTCCCAAACCCAGGACCTTGGAAACAGTAGTCTGCATGACTTACCACTAAGCCATGACTGTTATATAAGAACATTGTGCTACAATAAATATATCATGTAATAGTAGGAATGAATGTAAAGGGAATATAGGATGTGTAGTACACAATGCATGTCATGTATATTTACTGTCAAATGTAGTGGATTTCTAGAATAGTAGTGTGTGAACAGAAACAGCCATGCTAGTTGGTAGCTAGTAGGTAATAATGTCACTGTAGCACCTTGCAAGCCACACACATACTCAGAGCAGGATAATCACTGCCCATACCCCACAACCTCTTACAGGAACACATCCAGACTAAGTAATAAAAAATGTGGAGCAAGGGCCAAAAACAGGGACACATTCCAAATAAGGCTACAACAAACTTGGACAGTTCAGAGAGTAACGGGTTCTGCATTTTGTTGGATGTTTGGAAGGGTATGAAGTCTGAAACTTAAATGTTTGTCACTATAGTCTGACTTGAGCCCACAGTGATTTACCAGAAAAAGCTGTTTATGAGATATTGACCAAAATATGAGGCAAAAATGTGGACAACCTGCAAATATCTGTACACTTGAGAGGTCTGACACTGCCATATTTGAATAGTTAAGAGCCTAGACATAGCAACAGTGACTGAGTTACAGGGATGCCCCACAGACTCCCTGTGAAATGTACAAACAGTAGGCAGAAAGGTGTTACAACACATGCAATGGTAACTATGAAGTACTGAAAGTATGCATCACTTGCATGGCAGAAATAGTGTAGTAATACATATGGTCATGCTATCCCACAGTCACAACTGCAGAATACCAGACAATTTAATGGGTGTACCCCACTGATATGTACCATTCCATGAGGCAGATAAAAAATGCACCTGAGAGTCTCTGGGGCCTGCTCAGCAGCATACTCAAATACCCTAATAGATGTCAAGGCCCACACCATGGCCAGACCACACTGCATGCAGTAACACCCTAGCAGATATAGCAAGCATTCCAAGGTGTGAATGTACATGGAAAATAGGAAAGCCACAGCAACATACTACAGTCAAGATACCTAGCAGGCATGCAAGTAGTGAATGTAAAGGGCAAATATTGAAGCCATAGCAACAAAGTGCAAGAGCCACTGCTATACACCAGTTACACCACATGTCCCACAGGAAAGCACACACACCCACATTAACAGTAGTAGTAGTCTTAGGTGTCAGTGTACATACACACTTAGTACAGGAAACTGGAGAAATGAATGGAGAAATGTTAATCTACAACAAAGCCGGAAATATGAGAGATATACTAACCTTTACACTCACAGAACAGTGTCCACAGCATACCAGCATGGTCCCTGCCCTTAAAATCTGAAAGGGCTACGCCTATCTCACATACCTTTTTATAGCACTGTCCTGAAATCACAGTGAGAACTGCAATCAATACACAACTGGCTGCATGCAATTAGCAAACGCTGGCTAGTAATTGGTGCAGAGGCCATCACATGGACATATGCAGATACTTACAAAAGCATGTTGTACTCCAAGTCCACATATGCAATACTTTCATTGCACCCTGTGGAGGTAGGGAGAGACAGAGAGACTGAGAGAGAGAGAGAGAAAAAAAAAAATAAACATGCACAAACAAAACCAGTCAGCAACAACCACTTGAAAGCTGACAACTGGCAAGTGGAGCAGCAGGACACGAAACCAGATGGCAACACAAGCAGCTGTGACAAACACAGGTAATGTAAACTAATACTATAAAAGTCTACATACTGTGAACCCTCCATATGTGTCATTGGTCTGTATCCATATGTATATGAAGATGTGCATAGGGCAGGGGTCATACAGCAACTATCAGTGAAGGCTGTACATACATATGTATGTGAGGGCATCTATGTGCACATATCAATGTAGGTTGAATGTAGTTTGTAGTGCAATGTACAAAGTAGGTTTCACAGTTATGTATGTTTAGCAGTATGTTAGTGTGTGTATACAGTTTTGTAAACAAACATGTTGATATACCTATCTATCATATGGATACGTATGTATGTCAATATATGTATGTATGTATATATTAATATATATATATATATAATATGCATATATGTATACATACATAGAGAGGGATGTAGGAATACATAGACAGATGTAGATAGATAGAATATGTACAAACATATATATGTAATACACACATACAGATATAGATATATGTAGATACATATACATAGACAGACAGATCTGACTATCTACAGGTATGACTGTATATGACGATCTCACACTCCCCCTGTCCCACCCCCTTTGTCACTCTCTCCCCCTCTCTGTCACCCCCCCCTCTCCATATCTATAGCAATGTATGTACATCAATATATATATATGTGTATATGTATACAGACGCATATATATATATATATATATAGATATAGATATATATATATGTATACAAATAGATATATCTATATACATATATATATATAGAGAGAGAGAGAGAGAGAGAGAGATATGTATATATATTCTGAGTGAGGCACATGGGTACAGATGTATTGCAACAGGTGCCTTGTGACAAAGGCATGGAATGAACACCAGTGTTAAAACTGGAGTGCCATACCCCATTTCAAATCACCTACACCAGTAACCACCAGATATGTGATTGGTTGCCCACCACTGCATGTGTCAGGGGTGAACAGGGTCATAAATGTGTACAATAGTCCCCCAATGATATTCACAGTGGCACACTCTTCCTGGAATACCTGCACATGGTACGTGTCAGCAGACATGGTGTGTCAGCTATGGACATGTAGGTCAGTGTACCCCTCCACACCACACAATGGCTGCCACGGTATGTACCTCACATGACAGCTACAAATATGGAGAAGGACACAGTGACATGTACAACACTGTGACAATGCACTCAAACACATTACCAATGCACAGTGACTGACAACACCACAGAGTACACACATACTACCCACATAGAGGTTACCACTCCTGGATTTACATACTTAAGTCACACCCATGACAGATGTCCAACAACCATAGTAACACCTCACAGCATCCACAACCTAAATGACTGCTGTGTGTCATCCATGACACTGCAGTAGAGAGCACTTTGCGGAGGTACAGGCTCCTACCCACAGATAAGACATACCCTGCAATAAACCACACAGCGTTAAGAAGCAAGACTCCCCATGAGTACATGTCACACATACCCCTGCTGAATGTTAGTCAGATAGGTAATATGCCATATGAGTCACCCTGTGTAACTGTTTGACAGGAGCAGGTACCATCACATCACATGTGTCACAATGGTCAGGGTAGCAGAACAGTATGCTGCTGTAGTCCCAGAGGCAATAGCATATTGTATTGTATTGTATTGTAATGTATTGTATTGTGTTGTATTGTATTGGTATGCAGAGGTGCCTCCTTCGTGGAGTGGAACCACTGTTGCTGTACGCCAGTGTACAGGTACATATCCTGTAGTCAGGCTAGTGTTACATAGCACTTCTATATGTGTGTTTAGCTCCTCTTGGAGTTCATGTAGCATGCAACCGGGGATACCATCAGGTCCCATTCATGTTGTGTTGTCTGCTTTTCTGTGGGCGGCTCTCACCTGGACATCTGTGATGACAGGGAGGTTACAGTCAGCTGGGATAAGTATGTCTTATTTTGGGGGAGAGGGAGGGGGGAAACCTGCACTGAACCTGTCTGCCACAATGTTGCCAATATCTGTGGGTTCAGTGAATTATTTGTTATTGTGTACTAACTATGAGCATATTGGAGGGTTTCTGACCAGGTTGCTAACATAACTGAAGAAGGCCTTGTGGTTATCTGTAGTGTCCCTGTTGATTTCCCTCTCAAAGTTGCCCATGGATGTTTGTATGAGAAAAAATAGCTCCTTACTAGTGCTGATCAGACATGCCTTCCCTTTATGGAATTATGCTCTATCTTGCAGTAGCTTCCATCTTTTGTTATACAACCTGTCTATGGCTGTGGTCAACCAGACAGGATGCTCTCCCTTTGTGGAGAGTGTCTTGGTCTTATATGGGATTGCATGATCCATGCATTCTCAGAGATGTCCGTAGAAATCATTTGTGAAGAGGTCAGTATTGTGGGTTGTGTCTTCCACTGGCCCAGTGGGCTTAAAGGATACCATGTCAGTGTTACTAAGTGTAAAGTTTGCATTTAAATGTTATTCACTGTAGTCGTTTGTGCTGGTGGTGGAGGTGGGATATGTATATCCAGGGCAATTAGTTTGTGGTCAGCTCACAGTTGTTAATGATGTACCCCATACAGTACTTCGATACAAACCCCCAGAGTGAGGAGGTGCTTTGGACCTGAATCAGTGTTCTGACTGCTGGGGTTTGGTAGTATGTTGTATGGAGTGTGCCAGGTACTGTTGCACAGTTGTTGGCTGAGCACTGATACCTGGCCATTTACATGTGTATCCACCAATAGACAGACAGATGCTATATATGTGAGATATGTTGTATCACAACAGTCGAGTAGCATGTGTAGTAAGTGTGCCTAATTCTGCTGACATATTTTGCTGATACCATGTTATTTCCTTTTTCAGGACCATGGCTCACCAGCGCAATCCAGCGTACTCTGCAGCTGAGGATGAGGAGATACACCAGAGCCTGGTGTGGGATTATGCAATACTCTTTTCCCGCACCAGCCAGAATCAGCAGGAGAGGGCTGCACTGTGGCAAGACCTGGTCCGTCGGGTAAATGACATAGGCACGCATAATAGGACATATGAGCAGGTACGACATCACTGCAGTGATTTAATCAGAAATGTCCGTCAGCGTGCGTCGGATATCCACAGGCAACAGGTTGCCACAGGTGGTGGGGTGGCTTCACATCCCCCACTCACCAGACTGGAGGGACTACTCATAAGTGTTGTGGCTCCAGCCTGCCAACAACAACAGCAGCAGACCTGCATTATGATGGAGGCTGGAGCCACACAGCAGCAAGACTACGAGCATGCAGGTAATATGCCATATGTATAGTTGACTGTTGTGTACACTGGTAGTTAATGCATGTGTGAGGTGTGTCCTTGGTTTGTAGCTGTCATCATAGTATTTAAAGTGCAAGTGTGATATTCTCAATAATAGCAGCTGACCTGTGAAAGGCGACTGTTGTACTACTGACCTGTCTCATACTCAGTAACAATGGCACAGTTGTGCCCACTGATATTAATTTCCTCACTTCTGCAGGTCCCTCCGGTGTAACAGCGATGCAGCCTATCCATGCTGGTGAGTGTGTATTAACAATACCTTTAATAGTCTTGATAGTAATAGTAATATTAGGCTCACTGAGTAGTGCTCTGTGTATGCATGCAGGTGTGTCTGTGTCTGTGTGTTGATATCTCGCATACTGAGTAGTGTGCAAGTGTGCAACTCTGTGCATGTGTGCAACTGTGTGCATGTGTGCATGTGTGCACCTGTGCATGTGTGCATGTGTGCATGTGTGGATGTGTGCACCTGTGCATGTGTGCATGTGTGCATCACTGGTAACATTGTGTAGACATTGTAAACTGTGTTTCCTGTTTCCCTCCCACAGGTTCTGGTGCTGCTCTGGTGTCATGCAACAGGGAACCCGAATCAGGTGCCACGAGCACTGATAATGATGACATCTGTGTAATGGCACAGGAAGGTATGCCAGGGTCTGTCATTGGTCAGCCAATTGACAGTACACAGATGTCAACCCCATCAATGCGCATAGTTATCCTGCCAATACACCCTTTGTCACCAATGTCCCTAAGTGATGGACAGGATACAGTGGGCATTGACCAGGGTAATGTGGTATCTGTGGCACATGCTTCCCCACACAGCAGCCATGGGCATGGCCCTGAGATGGTACCACACAGACAGATGTCCAGAGGTTCTCGTGGGAGCATCCGTGGGTGTACTGCCCCTGTCAGACGTACTCACAGAGGTCTTACAACCTCAGCTATGTTTTGGGCTGTCATGCAGGCACAGTCACGTATGGAATGGTACACCAGACAGGGTCTGAGGGAGCTGACAGCATGTCGCACAGCCATGACTGACAGTATGCGTGACATTGCAGCTGCCATTCGTAATTTCACCAATGTCATAGACAGACATTGTGGAGACATATTAGACTGGTTCCACAACTACATGTTCATGAGCCAGGGTGATGGTGGACGGTTGAGGCATCGACGTGGGTGTATGCCAGCAACAACAGCAGCTGGCAGTCATCGCAGACGACAACAGGGCCGCGGCCACCCCCATAGTGCCAGCAGCAGCCCCAGCAATGCTGGGTCTGTGCTGTCATCAGACTGCCCCAGGAGACCACGTGCACGTGGCTCTGGACAGGCCCGACAGAGATCTGTGTCCAGTCAATGAACACCTGCTTCTGATGACAGTACCCAGTCTGGATTGGTACCGGATACGGTCCGTAGCACCCCTGCAAGGCACAGGTACCGTGTCCATGACCACAGACACTGATCTGTATGACCTGGCAGGTAGTCTGTGGCTGTCCACAAACACCAGTATATGGCAGCCATGAGGTGGAACTGTGTGCATCCATACACACATGCGAATTGACAACACCTAGGGCTACCGCATACATGCACACACTGCATCAACATTGCCCCACCTTGTACTGCTGTCCCTCACCAACGCACATACAAATACATGTCAATTGGTGATATCAGTGGCAGACTCAGGCATACCAAGTTCACACCCTGTGCATATGATGAAACTGTGCCACCGCCTGCAATCTGTAACATCAGTGCAGGTACAGGTTAACATGTTGCTGATGCACAGGTTGACTACATAGACATGTAGTAATAGTATCATGTTGTTAACAGTACTGTGTGCTGATATAATTGTGGGTATATCCCAGCATGCCTGATGCAGTAAGGGCATGATTGTCTTGTACTGTTGTCTACACCCATGGTAAGCACCATAGTGTATCATCTGCACATGTTGGCATACTGGTGGTAAGGATGTCAACAGAAGGCTACATACATAGGTAGCACAGGGGATAAGGTAATGAAAGTACTGATACGCAATGATGGACATGTAAACTGCAAGTGGCATGTTGCCCACACTGGACTCTGCAATGCGGATGTTTGAAGATGTTGATATGTGTGCAGTACTACACAACTGGTACAGGACACACAGGAGCACCCTAGCACTGCAAGCTCACATCTCATACCATGCTAGACAGCCCCAACACACAAAACAAACTGTCACAGGAGGGAGAGTCCCCATACATGTCAGGGATACTGTGGTGGCAGGCCAGGTAGCATACATACTACTAAGTATGGAACCACTGAGTGAAGGCTCAGTGTCTGTTATTTGACATGTGTATTACTGCAGGTATGAGCACCTGGGTTTCCATCCAGTTATTGTACATCCTGACGGTACATGGTCTGTATACTTGTGTGTGCTGAGACTGGACCCTAGCCATCTGACCTGTGTATTTCCATGTACATGTGTATAGTGCCTGCATATTTGGGAGTGGTACAGCTTGTTTGTTGTACAATGGACTACATGCAGCCCTGCTTACTGTAGCTTTGTTTGCATGCATGTTTGCTTGCAGTTACCCTGGAACACTGATCCCACCTGCAATGCAGAGTTACATGGCTTCTGTGGACTCCTAGTGACATCTGCATGGATTACTATATGTATGTCCATGTCTCACTTGACAGAACGTCACTGTTTGTCCTGTTCACATGTACGTTGCCTGTGACACATTGCATATGATTTACCTGGCAATTGTCCACGTGAGCAGTCATATATGCCAGTGCTATCTAATCACAGGCACTACACCCTAACATACTCACCTTCTGTTGAACCACCTGCTTCGCTAGGGACGGCTTGCACCTGTCACCCCTGGGCTTTTGGATATTGGCAAAGGCTCTTGCTACCCCCATAGAGACTTTTTTAGGCAAGGCTCAAAAGACAAACCCACCTCCATAGGTATCACAAGGGATAAGAAACTAAGAGTAATGCTACTCAATGCCAGAAGTCTAAACCTCAAGATGCACGCACTCGAAACTCTCCTTAGCATGGAGAATATCGATATCTGTGCAGTAACAGAAACCTGGTTCATGGCTCCCGAGAGCACCCCAGCACTACCAGGTTATACCTCATACCATGCTTTTAGGCCCCAAAACTTGGACCGAACCACAAATGGAGGGGGAGTATCGATATTCATCAAAGATACCCACACCTCCAAGTTGGTGGCAAAGCACGAAGCATCAGAGACTATCCATGTGCAACTAACAGTGGGTAAAACTGCCTTCCGGTTTATAGCCTGCTACAGACCACCCTCCCAAACCCAGGAACCCCACTCGGCCTTCCTGAGAACACTGGAAAATATGAAGGTCTCTCCAAACACCATTATATTGGGCGACTTCAACTACCCAAACATAGACTGGGAGCATTACTCTAGCTCCAACACGCTAGCCCAAAGGTTCCTAGAATTTATAAACTCAAATGCTATGGAACAACTTGTTACCACTCCCACAAGAGGGGAAAACATACTGGACCTGATCATCACCAACACGGGGACTCTATGCTCCAGACCAGAAGTGTATCCCTCACTGGTAAGATCAGACCATAAACTAATCTCACTGGATATTCACATCCTGACCCCACCATCTGCCCAGTAAACCACAGTGAAAAACTTTTCTAAAGCAAATTTCACACTCCTCAAAACTGAGGTGGAATCCTTCAAAGCCCCGGGCCTGTGGAAAATACAGACCAGACCGCAGAATCCTTTATAAACGCATTCTATGAACACCTTCAGGAATGCATGGATCATGCGTTCCCAAATAAAACCAAGACCCAATCCTCCAAAGGCAGACTTCCTGTCTGGTGGACCCCATCCATAAACAAACTATAGAATAGAAGGAGGAAGCTACGAAATGATAGAGCAAAATCCTAAAAAGGGAAGGCATCATTGATCAGTATTAGCAAAAAACTACGGGCACTCATAAAATTGTCTAAGGCCAGCTTCGAGAGAAAAATTGCACAGGACACTAAGGATAATCACAAGGCTTTCTTTAGTTATGTTAGGAACCTGGGTGGTAATTCCCAGATATGCTCAGAATTAGTCCAAAATGGCAAAAAATACACCGAACCCACAGACATTGCCAACATCCTAGCTGACAGGTTCAGCGCAAACTTCTCTCCCCCCCTCCACACCAAAAGGGCAAATATCTATCCCAGCAGAGTGCTGCCCCCCTGACATCTCAGATGCTCAGGTAAGAGCCGCCCTCTCCAAAGCAAAAAACACAGCATCAATGGGACCAGACGGTGCCCCGGGCTGTGTCCTTCATGAACTCCAAGAAGAGTTAAACCCAAACATAACACTACTGTTCAATCCCAGCCTTACTACAGGATATGTGCCCAAAGGGTGGCGTACAGCAACAGTGGTCCCTCTCCATAATGGTGGTGCCTCAACGGATCCTGGAAACTATCGCCCCATAAGCCTGACTAGCTTGATCTGCAAAGCTATGGAAAGGATCATCATGGACCTCATAAATAAAGATATTGGCGACCTACAGACACTGGATCCTACCCAGTTCGTCTTTGTTAAGGGCAGATCCTGCCTTCTAAACCTGGTTGATTTCTTTGAAACAGTCACCAAGGCCATTGACGAGGGGAAGGTGGTCCACACAGCCTACCTGGACCTCGCAAAAGCCTTTGATACAATACCCCACTCGGGCATTATAGATAAGCTCACCAGCTTAAATATAAACCCCTATGTCACTAGATGGATTGCAAACTGGCTCAAGGACAGAACCCACATGGTTAGAATTGCTGGAGCCATGTCAGACTCCAAACCAGTTACAAGTGGTGCCCCACAAGGCTCAGTCCTGGGACCTCTCTTGTTCGGTATATATTTCTCGGAGGTACAGGCCAACACGGAAGGACTGTGACTGACCAAGTTCGCAGATGACTGCAAACTGGGTGCCATAATCGACTCTCCAGCTGACACAAGCATCCTCCAAAAGGGCCTCATAGAAACAGACAACTGGTGCCAGAGCCATGGCCTCAAGCTAAATGCCAAAAAGTGTATAGTCATCCCCTGTGGCAAAAACAAAGTGCCCACAAATTACCACATAGGTGGTAATCCATTAAGTACAGAAGAAGTAATTAGGGACCTGGGGACCCAAGTTGATAGCAATCTCTCATTTGACAACCATGTGGCTAAAGTGGTTAGAAAAACATTTTATATAGCCCACCTAATCATGAAGGGATTCACATGTAGATCAGGGGAGGTCATCGTGCCTCTTTACTCATCCCTCATCAGGCCCATAATTGAGTACAATTCTCCTTTTGGGATGTACCTTACCAGACACCTGCAGCAACTGGAAAGACCCCAAATGTACCTCACCAAGAGGATCAAAGGGCTCAAACAGATGGCATATGCTGCCCGGTTAAAGAAACTCCAGCTCTACTCAGTGGCATACCGCCTGTTCAGAGGTGATCTGTGCCTGACGTATAAAGCCATGTCCAACCTGGAATTAATGGACATGCTGCATCTCAGAAAATCCAAATCCCATCGAGCTATGCGCTCGAGAGACTTGAACCTCAGCACTGAAATAAATAGGACATGCTGGAGGGCCAGATTCATAACCCAGAGGCTCCCTTCACTCTGGAATAAAATTAGGCAGAGTCCCTCATTGACACTCTTCAAGAGGAATCTTGATGAGTGGATGGGAGATCGTAGGTTTACCCCAGGTATCACTTCTGTGTCACTGTTAGACAGAGGCACAGTATACTAACCTCGAAAAAGGGCATAGCAAAATAAATTTAAAATGGGTGGCGAAAGCCAAACACATTCTGGCTAGGCTTATAAATGCCCTAGGGCAGATAGCCTAGTATGAACCTATGAACCTATGAACATATGAACAGAGGTACCTTGTTCCCCATTGGCCGTATGTGCTGTTAATCACCATGGCAATCACAATACTATGGTAGCATGTGCAAAGGTCACTTGTCAGTCACTTCTATGGTACAGTTGTGGAATATGTGGGTCATGTGGCAATGTCACAGCTCCCACATGTACACAGTCAACCCTCTCCCCTACACATGGACATACAACACATGTATGAGATGCAACCACATAGCCAAACTGGGGACTAAGCACTCTGAACCCAATGCTGGCATAACCTGTAAGGTGGCATGAAATACTACAGTGACTACAATACCAGACTGATGTAGACCTACACTGACAGCAATCCAAACACGTGAACATACTGGGCCATTCGTGGAGCCTCAGAATAGCATCCTGCCTGAGCAGCAGACACCTCTGCCGCTGGCACACAGGCATACGTTAAGCCGGAACACAGCACGTGCAACACATAGCACACAAATCCTGTGTGCCAAACAGTCACAGCCTGTACGGCTAGACAACACACCTGCTACAGTTGTGTTAGGTACCTTTATTGTCCGGTACAGTGAGGTCCCGCTCACCAGGCTGGACAAGGTGAAGGTCACAGTGATATGCCCGTGGGGCACTATGGTCCACCACATAACACAAGCATACAGGCCAGTCAGAGGAATGGACACATATGACTCAGTCATTGTCCATGCCACTATGGCTGACCTGTGATGTACCTCCCTGGACTACATGATAGGGCACATGGAAGGGCTCTCTGAGCATGTGGCACAGGCTGGTATGACCCTGACCTTGGTTGGCATCATACCCTCACCAGGAATGCTGACGTATTACTGAATGCTGATGAATTACTGTAGCTACAACACCCTGGCTGAAAGGTTCCTAGCATGTAGTCACTGCATTGCTATGGAACAACTTGTTACCACTTCCATAACAGGTGTAAACATGCAGCACCTGTTCACCAACAACATGTAGACTATATGCCCCAGACCAGATGTGTATCCCTCGCTGCTAGGATGATACCATATACATCTCACACTGTATATACACATACCACATGCAGCCCCCACACAGAAGACAACAGTCAAAATGTTATCCAGTGCAAATACCATGTATTCACATGTGGCAGGCGTCAGACATGGGAACTATTGAAGGTCACAGGTACATATGTGTATTTGGCACACACATACATTATCTGTGGCCATTGCCATTACTGGTTTAATCAATGTCATGCATTATTGTGAACAACAACCCACACACATGGGCATTCTGTGTGACAAAAACACACGTGGCATGTGTGGAATTCAAAGCCATAACTAACTGTGCTATGACAGTAGTGAGAGATGCAGTAGCAAAGCGTGCTATTTGCATTACTGGGAGATTTGCCCTCTTCTGCTGTACTTGTAGGATGCTGACATCATCTCTGTGTAGAGAATGGAATATGCAGCAGCTGGTGTGTTGTACTGGTTGGCAAAAGGGTCAGTTCTCTTACACATGTAACTGCACCCCCTCCCCCCACATACATCATCTGTGTCCATTGCCATTACTGGTTTAATCAATGTCATGCATTATTGTGAACAACAACACACACACATGGGCATTCTGTGTGACAAAAACACACGTGGCATGTGTGGAATTCAAAGCCATAACTAACTGTGCTATGACAGTAGTAAGAGATACAGTAGCAGAGCGTGCTATTTGCATTACTGGGAGATTTGCCCTCTTCTGCTGTACCTGTAGGGTGCTGACATCATCTCTGTGTAGAGATTGGAATATGCAGCAGCTGGTGTGTTGTACTGGTTGGCAAAAGAGTCAGTTCTCTTACACATGTAACTGCACACCCCCCCCACATACATCATCTGTGTCCATTGCCATTACTGGTTTAATCGATGTCATGCATTATTGTGAACAACAACCCACACACATGGGCATTCTGTGTGACAAAAACACACGTGGCATGTGTGGAATTCAAAGCCATAACTAACTGTGCTATGACAGTAGTGAGAGATGCAGTAGCAGAGCATGCTATTTGCATTACTGGGAGATTTGCCCTCTTCTGTTGTACTTGTAGGGTGCTGAAATCATCTCTGTGTAGAGATTGGAATATGCAGCAGCTGGTGTGTTGTACTGGTTGGCAAAAGGGTCAGTTCTCTTACACATGTAACTGCACACCCCCCACATACATCATCTGTGTCCATTGCCATTACTGGTTTAATCAATGTCATGCATTATTGTGAACAACAACCCACACACATGGGCATTCTGTGTGACAAAAACACACGTGGCATGTGTGGAATTCAAAGCCATAACTAACTGTGCTATGACAATAGTGAGAGATGCAATAGCAGAGCGTGCTATTTGCATTACTGGGAGATGTGCCCTCTTCTGCTGTACTTGTAGGGTGCTGACATAATCTCTGTGTAGAGATTGGAATATGCAGCAGCTGGTGTGTTGTACTGGTTGGCAAAAGGGTCAGTTCTCTTACACATGTAACTGCACACCCCCCCCCCCACATACATCATCTGTGACCATTGCCATTACTGGTTTAATCGATGTCCTGCATTATTGTGAACAACAACCCACACACATGGGCATTCTGTGTGACAAAAACACACATGGCATGTGTGGAATTCAAAGCCATAACTAACTGTGCTATGACAGTAGTGAGAGATGCAGTAGCAGAGCGTGCTATTTGCATTACTGGGAGATTTGTCCTCTTCTGCTGTACTTGTAGGATGCTGACATCATCTCTGTGTAGAGATTGGAATATGCAGCAGCTGGTGTGTTGTACTGGTTGTCAAAAGGATCAGTTCTCTTACACATGTAACGGCACACACCCTTGTTGGATTCAAACCCCTATCTAACTATGTTATGACACTCAAGACAGGCACATTAGCAGAGCATGCTATTCGCATTACTGGGAGGGTTCTCTTCTCCTGCTCTACTTATAGGGTGCTGACATCATCAGTGTTTAGAAAGAGGAATGTGCATCCTGTCGTGTATTCTCCTAGTTGCCAAAAGGGACATTTGTTTCATATAGAATTGCACACACACTAACCCCCATCCGCACACACTGACCATTTGCAGGATTCAAACCCCTACCTAACTATGCTATGACACTCGAAATGGATGCATTAGCAGAGTGCACCATTCACATTACTGGGAGGTTTTTCTTCTCCTGCTGTACTTATAGGGTGCTGACATCATCAGTGTTTAGAAAGAGGAATATGCATCCTGTAGTGTGTTCTCCTAGTTGCCAAAAGGGACATTTCTTTCATACATAATTGCACACACACACTAGCTCCCCTCCACACACACTAAGCATTTGCAGGATTCAAACCCCTACCTAACTATGTTATGACACTCAAGGTGGATGCATTAGCAGAGCGTGCTACTCGCATTACTTGGAGGTTTCCCTTCTCCTGCTGTACTTATAGGGTGCTGACATCATCAGTGTTTAGAAAGGGGAATGTGCATCCTGTAGTGTGTTTTCCCAGTTGCCAAAAGGGACATTTTCCTCACACAGACTTGCACACACACCAACCCCGCTCACCCACTGAGCATTTGCAGGATTCAAACCCCTACCTAACTATATTCCAAATTATTGGGCATCTGCTCTGCACCTGCAGTATTTATAGGTTGCTGACATCGTTATTTCTACAGAGGTATGTACATCTAGTACTACCTGTCAGGTGGGGGATAGCATATATATGCATTTGCAGCCACCTACTTCAGGGTCAGATATGCACATCGCACTGGTAGGTTATGTTCTATACCATGCTTCATGACCACAGGACCTGTAACACACAACACAACCAGTTCGGACCACCCCTCCCACATCCAGGACACACACTTTGCTTCCCTGGGAACAGTGCCAAGATATGCAGGTGTTCACATACGCCATTCCAGTTGTTAACGTCAGGTACAGGTATAATGTGTGTGGGAACTACTCAGGCCTCTACAACATTACCCTACAGCCAGTACAATTTGTGACTCCATGTGCTATGGCAGAACCACTCACCACAGCCACAAGGGGGAATACATATTGCATCTGACCATCTGCAACATGGGTACTCACTGTTCCACACCAGAGGTAGACCACCATTGTTGATATCTGACCATACCCACCTTTCCCTGGACATCCATATCCCATCCCCACCCCCAGGCAAGGTTGTCACTGCAAACAAAGTGTATTTATCAAAAGCAGACTTTACACTTGTGAAGACTGGGGTGGAAGACTTCAAAGGACCCATGCTGGGAGAGTATACAGGCCACTCTGCATAATCCTTGACAATTGCATTCTATGAGCATGTGGAAGGTTTGCATTGATCATGCTATCCCAAATATACCCATGACTGCTCCACAACAGGACACCTGTCAGGTGTACACCAGCCATATATGAGCTGTCCAACAGATGGAGTGAGCTAATACATTGCAGAGCAGTAGCCCACTGTCAAATAAATTGTTAAAATCAGACTGTAAAAATCATTAGGCTTTTCAAAATGACAGTCAATAACACAGGATGCTCAGGTTCAAACAATATTGCTTTACTAATGTACATTAGGAGGCAAAAAACTATACAAACACAAGTATAGAGTTTTGACTGGCTCTATACAGGAAATACCCTCAATTATATACCATTTGCAATCAGCTTTTGCCCACCTTACTGACGTGGTCAGTCACAGGGCATTTGCATCACTATAGTCCATAATACTTCATTCATAAGAAGATGCTTAGGTAATGTTTTTAAAAACTTTCCCATGAGAATAACACAGCCTTGCGAGGCACCTGGTCCATTACAATGTCTTCCTGTAGATGTTACTTTTCCAAGGTTCTTAGATTAGTTCGAAACAATGGTGGTTCTTTTCTTAATCGTTCCTTTGTCTCTCTGGTTAGCAGCTGCACATATCTCTGATAGTGTTCACAAACCATCCTTCTCGGTGGAAGGAAGAAAGATATACATGCATACATATTTATTTCTCTCTGACCCAGCAGATTATAGTTACTGAAAGACATAAGCTTGCTGAGCTGGCTACTGCCAGGGTCAGAGGTTAACCACACTGCAGCTAAGTTTCAAACAGTTACATGCAAAATCATTTCTACTGCCATATTGTTAAATAGAATCAAATGCATTACATATTATACTGTTTCTAAACTCTGCACTACATATATGTTTAAGTACATATTCTTCTAACAGTTTATATATGTCTAAGTACATATTTTTCTAGCATTCTGTATATGTTTAAGTACATATTCTTCTAACAGTTTATATATGTCTAAGTACATATTTTTCTAACATTCTCCCTCCTTTTAATGCTTTTTATTCTATTCAGAAACATAAACAATATTATTTCATTCCCTAGTCTCTTCCTCTCTGGAACTTTCAACCAGGCAAGTCATTTGTTTTATATTTCAGAAAGAATTTCATTTGGTATCAACAGGTTCAACTCCAGGTCTTGATACATAGTCTCAGTTACAGATACATCAACGAAATCTCTAACTAATCTTTTCACACAAGGTATCCTGCAACAAACACATGCTCCCAATATGAGCAAAACTACACAAATAGCTATCAAAATATTCATTAGGATTGAACCCCACCCCCCAAAAATATTCTGGAAAAAGTTCGTCAGTGGGTTTGGGCCTGGTTCTGCCATTGCTGATACTTGCTGAATTACCTCTAGGTGGTCATTGATTTCATGCTTATTATCTGGGATGTACGCACAGCATTCTTCTTTGATAAGCGCGCACGTACCACCTCTCGCCGCTAGGGTGAAGTCAAGAGCCATTCGGTTTTGTAATACAACAGTTCTCATTGCATTCAGTTCATCAGTCACAAGTTCGGGAGCAGAAAAAGTCGCATTACTCATTACTTCGAGAAGTTTCGACAATTTTCTCAATTCCCAGATCGATTTGACTGCTCCATAGGCTGGGATTATTCCAGCCCAGGATATAACACTGTCACTCAAGTCCATATGAGTCAATTTCTCTTTATCCTTTACGGATGAATGATCTTTCCAATCAGCTTCAATTTTACCCACTGGATTAGCAGGTTTCTTGACTGAGTTCCCAGTTTTTTGAGCTATATCTCTCACATTCCGTATCTTACCCAGAGGCAGTTCTGCAGTATGTCTTATTGCTGGAACCAGATAACCCAAAAAACAACTGCCGGACCAATTCTCAGGTAACCACTTATATGCTTTTTCCCACAAACAAAATAACAATTTTCTACTTTAGTACTGATGCGGGTTAACTCTGAATGAAACATTTTCCTGTCTATAACAGACAATTGTTTATACAATTCAGGATTTTTCTGTACATCTTTCAATGTTGTTTTCATTAAGCTCAAATACGAATCATAATTCGTGCTACAACTAATACTCTGATCTTTTGCTTTTATATAACATTTATAAGACACAGTTATGTTGCAATTACTCCAACCAACTTGGAGTATCATTTTGTAAAACAAACAATTCCCTTTTGTGTAACAGGTAAATACAGTGCCACTTTGTCCTGTGATCTCACAGAACCTGTATCAAAAAGTAAATTCTCCCAAGTCTCATTTATCCCCAAAGGGACAGCGGACATCAAAAGTCCTCCATATGCTGTAGGTATGGCTGTACAAACCCAACAATTTGAAATGTTCATAGTCTCTACATACACGCGTTTCATAGCTAGGTATGTGTTAAAGTTTGGATGCCAATCTGTGGCCAGTCCATCACATTTCGTTACTTTTATCTGTGTAGTTATTTGCAGGAAAACACCCAACAAAAGAAAAGTCACTACCAACATGGTTAATAAGTGTATGATCAGTAGGACAGTAAACCAATGTCTTTGGGGTTGCTTTGTACTTTTATACACTCTGCCCTTGGCCATTCTGTTTTTGTGATATATCAGCTACAAAACTTTTGTCTAACTGGAAATTCTTTACCGGCTTGCAGTGAGTCAGGTGAACCCAGGATGACCTCTCTGCAACCTTTACTGCAGTAGGCATTGCTAACAGTACTTGGTACGGACCTTCCCACTTAAGACTCGTCCAGTTTTTCTTTTTGATGACTTTTATCCACACCCAGGATCCTGGGGCTAGCACTGCGTCCGGTTTTGTCTGTTCTTTATCTGCAAAAGAGTTTAACTGAAAAACAGTCTTATTGGTTAACAATCTTTTCATGTAACTGGCTAATGAGCCATCGACCTCCAGCTCTGCAGGCATAAGAGCTTTCCACTGTGGCACATAATATGCCCTTCCAAATACTACTTCAAAGGGAGTCAAGCCCTTTACATTTGGAACTGTTCTCATGCTCAGCAATGCTAGAGGTAAACAGCAAATCCAATTCTTCTGAGTCTCACTCATCAACTTCCTTAACTTGTTTTTCAAAATCCCATTATACCTCTCCACCAGTCCTGCTGACTGTGGGTGGTAAGCACAGTGATTCCTCAAGGAAATCCCAAAAAACCTCCCAAGTTGCTGAATTGTCTGATTGACAAAATGTGTCCCATTGTCACTATAGATCCTTTCCGGTATGCCAAATCTAGGAATTATTTCCTTTACTAGGGCCTTTGCCACTGTAGCTGCATCCAGATTCCTGGTTGGAAAAGCTTCTACCCATTTTGAAAACATATCTATGATCACTAAACAGTATTTCTTTCCTTCACATTTATTCAACTCTATGAAGTCCATACAAATAGTATGGAACGGATATGGTGGTGTACGGAAACTCCCTTGCTTCGGTTTGAATGCTCCCTGTGCATGATGTTTACTGCAAATATGACATGCTGCACAAAATTTTTGTGTGTAGTTCGTAAATCCGTATGTCTGGAA
Source organism: Protopterus annectens (assembly GCF_019279795.1). Classification (NCBI taxonomy): domain Eukaryota; kingdom Metazoa; phylum Chordata; order Ceratodontiformes; family Protopteridae; genus Protopterus; species Protopterus annectens. The sequence goes on from NC_056732.1 coordinate 738,716,209, forward strand.
TATTCTGTTAACTAACTGTACCATCCCCCCTGTTGAGACATGGCTCTGCCCATGGCTCAACAAAGTCGCATATCTAAATAAATTAGATGGTAATATTGGCTTTTTTTCTTTGGAGATGTACAATCCGTCTTCAAGGATTGCTCCTCGCCTTACCCACTTCTGTTTTTCTGTTTTCGTAGTTAATGTTTGCATTGTTTTTAACATTTCTAAATCTAAGATCTCAGAGGGTTGTAATTCCTCATTCAAAAGTAAAGTTTCTGAGTCTGAGGCTGCTTGCTTCGCAGCTGCATCAGCTCGTGCATTACCTTTTGAAATCTTGTCTTGTTGCTTTGTATGAGCTGCACATTTACAAATAGCTACTTTAGTAGGTAACTGAATAGAGTCTAATAAATTCAAGATCAGTTGCGCATGATTGATCGGTTTACCAGTGGATGTTATCATTCCCCTATTCTTCCAGTGCTGCGCAAAAACATGCACTGTGGAGAAAGCATACTGACTATTAGTATATATGTTTACACATTTGTCCTTCGCTAGAGTGCAAGCTCGTGTTAAAGCTATCAATTCTGCTGCTTGAGCAGACAAGTTAGGCTGCAGGGGTTGGGCTTCTACAATCCCAACATCAGTAACCACTGCATAACCTACTAGATTTTTCCCTGTAGGACCCTTTTTACATGATCCGTCCACATAAAATGTTACCTCTGCATCAGCTAAAGGTATATCAGTAAGATCCTGTCGGGGTAAAGTTATTTGCTCCATTTCCTGTAGGCAACTGTGTGGTGTGCCATCCACAGGAGTCGGAAGCAACGTTGATGGATTTAATGTCGTACAACGTTCAATCACCATGTGAGGTTGACTCAGCAGTATGGTCATACAAGAAAGATGTCTAGCCGGAGACAAAAATGCAATTTTCTCTTGCAGTAAAATTATCGCAACTGCATGAGGCACCCTCAAGGTAAGAGGGTGAAATAATACCATTGTGGCCGAAGCCTGTACTGCCATGGCAGCTGCAACAACTGCCTGTACACAATGTGGCAACGACCGTGCCACTGGGTCCAACTGTGATGAATAGTAAGCTATGGGGCGTTGCTTATTCCCATGCTGTTGCGTCAGAACTGACGTCATATATCCCTGCTTACAATCTACAGTCTGAAAAAATCTCTTATGATAATTTGGAAGCCCCAAAACTGATGATGAAGCTATCAATTGTTTTAGCCTGCAGAAGGCTGCTTCTGCCACTGGAGTCCAATGTAGTACATCTTGTGCTGCCATAGGTGTTTTAAATATTAAATCAGCCAATGGAGCCAACTCCACAGCATAGTTTGGTATCCAACTTCGACAAAAATTAGTTGTCCCCAGGAAGGACATCATTTCCTTCTTGGTAGTTGGCTTGGGAGCTTGTAAAATTGCTACCTTTCTATCTTTATCTAATGTTCTACCCCCCTTGGATATCACATATCCCAGGTACTTGACCTGTGTTTTCCAAAGTTGCAATTTATGCTTGTTTACTTTATGTCCCTGTTCTGCTAAAAACCTCAATAATGCTATCGTATCTTCCCTACACTGTTGCTGGGTAGGGGCCGCAAGCAGGATGTTATCCACATAAAGTAGAACTTGACTGCCCCCTGGTGGAGTAAATCCCGCCAGGTTGCTAGCCATCTCCTGTGCGAATATTGTTGGACTTTCACAGTATCCCTGTGGTAGTCGAGTATAGGTGTATCTGTTACCCTGAAATGTAAAAGCAAACCAATACTGACTATTCGGATGTATAGGTATTGAAAAGAAAGCATTGCTTATATCTATCACGGTAAAATACTTCTGTTCCGGCTTCAAATCATTCAATAAAGTGTGGGTCTGGCACCGTAGGTGCCCTAGGTATTATTGCATCATTTACAGCTTGTAAATCCTGTACCATCCGCCATTCCCCGTTTGCTTTCCTAACAGGAAATAGAGGGGTATTACATGGTGAATCCAAAGATTCTACCAGTACTCCTTTCTTAAGTAATGCTGCTATTATAGGCTTAATTCCCTGCTCTGCATCTCTTCTCAAAGGGTATTGTTTCTTTTGTGGTCTAAATGCTGACTTTGGTGTGATAGTTACTGGACCTGCTGTCCGAATAAGCCCTACATCTGATTTCCCTGTTGACCAAAGAATGCTTGGTATATCACACAAAGCTTTTTCTTCCTCTTCCAGTAGGAACATTAATCAGCTGTCCTCACTTTGTTGTAAGTGTACAGCTGGACGTGCTTGCGTTAACCAATTCAGTTTTTGCTTTTGTATTCCTTGTTCTGACAACTCTAAGTCAGTTTGCCTTTTTCATCTTGTCACTTTTTTACCTAGATCTACCCATCTGGCATTTTTATGTTTGGTTAAAACAAACCAAACCACAGCTCCAGGGATAAAGCCAATAGATATCCGAAAAACCAAGTGGTAAAAATACGCTGAGATGTAAAGATCCTTCTTTTATGTTTGGTTAAACTGACATGCGGTAGCCAGTTGGACTTATACAGTCCCGTGAATTCCTGGGGTAATGAACAACTCACCACACTATTACCCTCAGTATCCCAGTACAGGGTTCATAATACTAACCTATTTGTAGGATTTCTGAACAATTTCTCCTCATATTCTTTATCAGGTCCTGGTGTACTACAATAGTACAGAGTACAATGTAACAAGTGCTGTTGATCAATGTGAAGGGAGGGTACCTTACTGATGGCTACGTTCATCAGTTCTTCGGTTACTGCCCCTGGACCAGTCGTAACTAGGTCCTGGCTGTACCAATAGTAGGCTTCACCCTCCGATCGCATCACAAAAGTATCCATTTGTCTTTGTGCCTCCATACTTTTCATGGTAGGAACTACTGCTATGCCAAAAAGCTGCATAAGGTCTCTTTCCAGTAAATTCACTGGACATTTGGCAGAAAGTACTATCTTACTTCTCTGGGTCATACCTGAAATAGGGTCAGTTATTGCTATATCATGGGAAAGTGGTTCCCTGTATAGCTGTCCGTTTGCTGCTTTCACTAATATATAATATTCAGAGTGTTCCGGTAACTTTGAAGGATGTATCAAAGTTCGTGATGCCCCTGAATCACACAAAAATTTTACTTCCCTCCCCTCCACCAGAAGTGTAACTTCCGGTTTCGTGTCCGCCAAATAGAGCTCTAAGCTCAACAAGGCTAAATCTAAAACTTCACTTTCCTCATCACCTACTTGCACTTCCTCTATTCCAACTACTGTGTTAACATTTTCTCCCTGCTCATTACTCTCTCCTGATGACTGTTGAACGTTATGACTATCATATAGTCAATCCTCATCACTCCTATCCTTCCCTTCTGTAGTCGTTTTTATTCGATCTGCAATCCCTTGCTAAATGTCCTTTCTTCCGCATTTGAAGCATTCACCTTTTCTTTTCCTCTCCTCAAAACCTCTGAATCTCTGTCAGAGCTTATTGCTCTGAGCGTTTTTCCTCCCCTTTTTACCTGACTGTACTACAAAGACTTCTGCTCCGTCTTCAGCTGTGAAGACCTGCGTCTTCTTTTTCTTACTGTTAAAGTGTCTTTCAGCATGCCTAGCATACTCCAGTAAGGCTTGTAGCCTACTCGTTCGATGATCTATCATATGCTTTGTAATAAAGCTACTGATAGGGGCAATGCAACCTTTTAAAAATGCATTTTTCAATTGTTGTTCATATGAGCTATCATTTTTCTGATTTTCGAATAGGCATACCGCTATGGTTATTAAAACATTCTAATAATCTACCAAAGTACCCATCCACAGATTCATTGTCCTGTTGTATACACTGATTAATACAGGTCCAATCTGCTCTAGGTTTCCATTTTTCAGTAATTCGGTCCGTAAGACCCTTCAACCTAGTGTCTAACTCTGCGTCACTATGTAGGAGGGGCTTGAGTTGCGCGTCACGCGCATTCCAGGTGCCACAAACCATGTGCCAGTCTGGGCCAATAATTTGTCTAATAACTTTCTCTACTTCTTCCCCATTTAAGTGGTAACTCAATCGCATACCTTGTAAATCTTGTATAAACTTTTCATGATTAATTTTCGGATGGGGAATCCCCTCTGTAGCCTTCCGGATATTTTCCGGTGTCCATGGTCTATATACTAAGAGGGTTGGGTCCAGGCCTTCCTGTCCTGCCTGAGGGTTCGGTACTTCAATTAATAGACAGATTTCCTCACTCTCTTCTAGTGAGTCCCTCACTTGAGTGTCCCTAAGTGTTTTATGTGTTCGGGATCTAGTCTCAATAGGTTCTCTTACAAATGGTTGTTTAAATGCCCCTGTTGCCTCAGGATAACGTGGGGGGGGGGACCAGCCTGCCCTCCCGCTTCATATTCTGGGTAAAGTATCGGTGGTGGCGGAGGGGGAGGGGCCGTCGCTACTACTATATTATTATCTTCTTTATCTAAGAATAATGCTTTCGCATTTTTAACCTTCTGTTCCCTTCGGTTTACTTCCTCAGTCCACCTGTGTGCTTGAGGAATACCCAACTGTCGTTGTTTTTTCGCCTGACCCTCTGCGTCAGATTTTAACTGTTTCAAAAGTTTCACTAACGAAATTTTGTCTAATTTACCATCAAATTCTTATTTCTTAACCCATTTTGCAAAATATCTCACATTATCTGCTCTCTGCAATTGCATATATTTCGCATCATCCGTCAAAGGCGGATCTCGCGATCTTTTAGTGCACTGATTTCCCATGTCTAAAAAAAGACTGTTACGTAACCCTTCTCTTGTACCACGTGGTATCTTTTTCCCTATATCCACAGTAGTGTCTAGAATGACTGTTTACTTTGCTTTGTTTTTTTCCTGATCTATGACTCAACGTACAGTACTTCAATACGTTCTCGTCCTGCTATCACAAATCTCAATAACAGTACAGTGTAACCTGGTCCCTGATCTAAAACAAAGACAAAGAGGGAAACTCTCCTTACCTGAGCCTCCCATTTATGACTGCACGTTTTCTTCTTGGGATCCAGTTTTCCGCTTTTCAGCCACAGATCAGAAAGTGGAGAGCCTCTTTACACACAACAATTCAGTCGGAGGTCTTTTCACTCAAGAAGAACCATTTGTTTTGGCAGCTTCTCCTGCGCAGATTTATTACCACCCATGCACTCTGACCTGCAGCTTACCAAGGGAATTCCAGCTTAAGAAGGACCAAAATGTCAAATAAATTGTTAAAATCAGACTGTAAAAATCATTAGGCTTTTCAAAATGACAGTCAATAACACAGGATGCTCAGGTTCAAACAATATTGCTTTACTAATGTACATTAGGAGGCAAAAAACTATACAAAAACAAGTATAGAGTTTTGACTGGCTCTATACAGGAAATACCCTCAATTATATACCATTTGCAATCAGCTTTTGCCCACCTTACTGACGTGGTCAGTCACAGGGGATTTACATCACTATAGTCCATAATACTTCATTCATAAGAAGATGCTTAGGTAATGTTTTTAAAAACTTTCCCATGAGAATAACACAGCCTTGCGAGGCACCTGGTCCATTACAATGTCTTCCTGTAGATGTTACTTTTTCCAAGGTTCTTAGATTAGTTCAGAAACAATGGTCGGTTCTTTTCTTAATATGTTCCTTTGTCTCTCTGGTTAGCAGCTGCACACTATCTCTGATAGTGTTCACAAGGCCATCCTTCTCGGTGGAAGGAAGAAATATATACATGCATACATATTTATTTCTCTCTGACCCAGCAGATTATAGTTACTGAAAGACATAAGCTTGCTGAGCTGGCTACTGCCAGGGTCAGAGGTTAACCACACTGCAGCTAAGTTTCAAACAGTTACATGCAAAATCATTTCTACTGCCATATTGTTAAATAGAATCAAATGCATTACATATTATACTGTTTCTAAACTCTGCACTACATATATGTTTAAGTACATATTCTTCTAACAGTTTATATATGTCTAAGTACATATTTTTCTAGCATTCTGTATATGTTTAAGTACATATTCTTCTAACAGTTTATATATGTCTAAGTACATATTTTTCTAACACCCACAGAGGGGGAACATCTCTGAGCAGTACTGGCATGACACTTTAATCCCTCATAATCATCACGACAAAGTGTTGACAGTGAAATTGTCCAGACAATGCAGATAAGGCTCCCCTCAGTCTGTTATTGACGCCCACTTACTGTTAGAGGTCTTCACCAACCCTCTTCCAGCACACACCAACAACATGGATGTGGCTTAGCAAATTCAACCCCTGGGATCTCCACTGTGTCCCTGCTTGACAGAGGCACAGCACACTAGCCTCACACGGTGCCTTATGTGACCTACTTTACAGTGGCACAGTAGCCTTCTGTACTGGGGAGGCAGACGCCAAGCACACTCTGGCTAAGCTGTCATTCCCTAGGGCAAACAGCCTAGTGTTGACCTCTACACTCATATGTTTAATTGTCAGATGCACAATATTTGTTGCTGATAGACTGTTTGCAGGTCTTTATTGCCATAGCATTCCCTGTTTCTATGAACAACTTGTGTATCTGTGGAAGATGTTTGAATATGAGAGGGATCCACTATATCACGTATGTCTCTGTAGTCATTTAACTGTGTGCACTGGGCAGATTGCTGTAATGTGGTTGGTTCCTGGAATTACATGTACAAATACCGGATATGTGTGGCCAACTGCTAAACTGAGATTTGGCCGAAGTGTGTGAGCATGCCCAGTTCAGGCTTTCCATGGCATGTTGTCTGACATATGTCTCATTTATCAAAGTGTGCAAGCATGCCCAGTGTGAGCTTTCTATATGTTGAACTCTGCAGCCCACCACATTTGTGGATGAGTGTGAACTTCAACAATATCTCACGTTTATGGTTGTGTGTCATGTTGTGTAGTTACTGTCCAACTGCTTTGTGTCTGAACACAACAGGGATTATACTGTGCCTGCAGGGTTTGCATGGGATACTTTACATACAGTTGTCAACATCCTTTCATACTGACCTAACACTGTAGTACTGTATAGTGTACTGGTTCAGTACTTTCACTGTGGTGGACAGTATCCTGGGCTTTAGTCCTATCACTGCTTTACATTTTCATAGTGAGCACAACAGCCTGGTTAGGGGCCAGTTGTGCACATTTGACCATGTTGCATTATGTTCAGATATGAACTACTTAAACCAGGCTTGTCCAACATTGGTAGTGTATTCCACAACATAGGTGTACATTGGCAAACACTAGCGATGTGCCCTAGGCCATTTCTAATGCTAGTCGGAGAGTGTGTTTGTCCTTCGACACACATTGTAAGTGGAGTTTGCCATGACATATGTCATGGTTAGTATACTATGCCTCCGTCTACCCGTGACATAACAGTGATACCCAGGGTAAACCTACTATCTCCCATCCACTCATCAAGATTCCTCTTGAGGAGAGTCGATGATTGACTCTCTGGCTAACCTGTACTGGGAGTTTACTCAAGAGTGGGGGTGGCTTCTGTGTTATGGATCATTCAGTACAGCTTGTCCTATGTACGTCAGTGCTGGGGTTCAGGTCTCTCATGTGCATAGCTCACTGCCATTCAGATTGTACAAGATGCAGCATGTTCATTGATTCCAGCTTGGACATGGCTTTATACATCAGGCACAGCTTGCCTCTGGGTGGGCAGTATGGCAGTGTGTGGAGCTGCAGTTTGTTTAATCAGGCAACACATGGCATCTGTTCAAGCTCTTTGATACTCCTGGTGAGGTACATTTGGGGACTTTACAGTTGATGGAGGTGTCTGCTGAGGTACATCCCACATGGGCTATTGTAGTCAATTGTAATGCTGATGAAGGATGACTGCAGAGCCACAATGACCTCCCCTTATGTAGATCTTACAACCTTCATGAGTAGGTGGGTATATGGTATGTTTCTGTAACCACTACAGCCACATGCTTGTCCAATGCAGGATATCTATCAACTTGTGTCCCCAGGTCTCGCATTACATGTTAAGTACTTAATTTGTTAACACCTATGTGGTAATTGGTGGGAACTTACTGTATATCCACAGGGGTTGACTATACACTTTTCTGCAATTAGCTTGCTGGCATGGCTATGGCACCAGTTGTCTGTTTCTATGTGGCCCTTTTGTGGGATGCTTGTGTCAGCTGGAGGGTCAGATATGGTGGCCAGTTTGTAGTCCTCTGCAAACATGTTCAGACACAGTCCTTCCATGTTGGCCTGTACCTATGTGACATATATACCAAATGAGGGAGGTCCCAGGACCAAGCCTTGTGGGATGCCAGTTATTTCTGGTTTGTAGTCTGACATGGCTGCAGCATGTCTGACCATGTCAGTTCTGTCCTTGGTCTGGTTTGCAACCCCTCTACTGACACAGGGGTTTATATTTAAGCTGGTGAGCTTATCTATAATGAACACGTGGGGTATTGTATGGAAGATTTTGCAAGGTCCAGCTACGCTGTGTGGACCACATTGCTCTCATCAATGACCTTAATGACTGTTTCAAATGAGTCAAACATGTTTAAGGGGCAGGATCTGCACTTAAGAAAGCCACACTGGGTAGGGTCCGGTGTCAGTAGGTCCCCAATATCTTTATGTCAGCGGTACATGCTGATCCTTTCCATAGCTGTGCAGGCCAAGCTTGTCAGGATTCTGGGGTGGTAGTTTGCAGTATCCATTCAGGCAACACCTTTGTTGAGAAGGACCACTGTTGTTGTACACTGCTCTTTGGGTACATATCCTGTGGTAAGGCTGACATTGAGCAGTAGTGTGATTTGGCATTCCATTCTTCTTGGAGTCCATGTTGGACTCAGCCCAGGACACCATCTGCTGTGTGTTTTGCTTTGTAGATGCTGGCTGTTACCTCAGCATCTGCAATGTCAGGGGGCCAGCAGTCTGCTGGGATAGACATTTTGCATTCTGGGGGGGGGGGGGTTGCACTGCACCTGTCAGGTTGGATGTTGGCAATATGTGTGTGTGTTTGGTATGTTGTTTGTAATATTTGAGTGATTCAGAGCATATCTGTGAATTCCCAACAAGGTTCCTACCATCAGTTAAGAAAGCCTTGTGATTATCCTTAGTGTCCTGTACAATTTGTATCTTCATAGGTTCATAGGTTCATACTAGGCTATCCACCCTAGGGCATTTATAAGCCTAGCCAGAGTGTGTGTGGCTTTCACCACCTTGCTATGTGAATATTGTGACCATTTATGATTTACTTTACTGTGCCTCTGTCTGGACGTGACACAGTGAAGACCCCCAGTGTACATCTACGATCATCCATCCACTTGGCAAGATTCCTGTTGAAGAGTGTCAGTGACAGGCTCTGCCTAACATGGAGTGGGATTCTGTTCCAGGGTGTAGGGAGCCTCTGGGTTATGTATCTGTCCCTCCAGCACATCCTATTTCATTATGTGTTGAGGTTGACATCTCTCACTCTCACAGTTCCGATGGCTTTGGGTTTTCTGGGGTGGAGCATGTCCATTACTCCTGTGTTGGACATGGCCTTGTACAACAGGCATACAATGCCCCTGTGTAGGCAGTATGTGACTGCATTCAGCTGGGGTGTCTACAGCCAGGCAGCATATGACATATATTTGAGACCCTTTATCCTCTTGGTGAGGTATCTTTGAGGTCTTTCTAATGGCTGCAGGTGTCGGGTAAGGTACATCCCAAATGAGGCATTGTACTAGATTATGGGTCTGATAAGAGAACAGTATAGGGGCACAATGACCTCTGTTGACGTAGATGTGAATCCTTTCATGATATGGTGTCCAATATAGACAGCCTTCCTAGCCACATTGGCAATGTGAGTGTCACATAACAGGTTACTGTCCACTTGTGTCCCTAGGTCCCTGATTACTCCTAAAAACCAATGTAGAACACCAAACTGGTAACTGAAAATAAAGTCCACGAACTGCGAACCTAGTGTTGATTATAATTTTAATTCAAATTGAACTGATAGTGACACAAGTCAAAAAATCCAATAAAATCAAGCACTTTTACCCAGGCTCTCCCAGGCTTTATCAAGACAATAATCCCTGATTACTCCGATCATACATAATGGTTTACCACCTATGTGGTAATTTGTGAGTACCTTGTTTGGTATTTGGTGAGACATTCATACTGTCCAGTGTCTTCAGGATGGCTGGGTGGGGTTCCTCTGTGTGAGAGTGTGGTCTGTAGCATGCTACAGACTGTACAGCAGTTTTGCCTATGGTTAGTTGCACATGGGTGGTCTCCGATGCTTTGTGCATTGTCAGTTACCTGGTCGTATGGGTGTCTGTGCTGAATATGGATACTCCCTCTCCTTTTATGTTTTGGTCCAGGTTTTGGGGCCATAACGCATGATATGAGGTATAACCTGGTAGTGCTGGTGTGCTGGCAGGAGGCTTGCTGCAGGTTTCTGTCACTGCACGGACATCAATGTTCTCCATACTGGGGAGGGCCTCAGGAGCATGCATATTGAGATTTACACATCTGCCATTGGTCAGCATTACCCTTATGTTTCTTTCCACTTATGTTTTCTAGGGTGGTGGGTTAGTCTTTTCAGCCTTGCCTACGAAAGGCTCTATGGAGGTGGCAAAAGCCTTATCCAATATCCATATGCCCAGGCGTAACAGGTGCGAGCCACCCCTGGAACAGCAGCGTGGCTTGTCAAGCATGACATCCCAAGCAGACAGACATTGGATCCCCTTGGAATGACACCAGTAATTGTGCCACTTGTTAAAGCTGATCATTCTGTGTTTGTACTGTGGCATCATTCTTTGTGAGGGTAGGACGCTGCAAACGGTCAGTGTCATACCGGCCTGGACTACATAATCGGAGAGCTCATCTATGTCTCTTTTCATGTAGTCCGGGGAGGTACATCTCAGGTCATTCACGCCAGCATGGACAATGACTGCATCATATTTCTACTTGCTTTGGGGTGACCTGCATATTTGTGTTATGTGGAATATTGTATCAGCCTATAAGCAGCTTACTGTACCCTTTCCCTTATTCAGTCTGGTGAGCGGGACAGCAGTGTGTCTGACTATGGAGTCACCTATTACATCTGTATCAGGCATGTTGTTTCTCCTTCTGGCCTGTGACTGTTTGGCACACCAGCTTTGTGTACTATGTGCTGCATGTGCTATGTTTGGAGGTTGTGTTTGCTTGGGTGTCTGCTTTGGAGGCCTCTGTTGGTGTGGTGTGTTTGTAATTAGGGCCTCCGGGAATGTTTTTCTGTGTTTATGTCTTTGGTTTGCAGTTGTGATAGGTCTATGTGGGACTGGGTTTGTGGTGTGTTTGGTTACCTTCTCCTCCTGACTAGTTTTAACAGTACTGAGTTGAGGGAGCTCAGCCTCCGGTTTGGATAATTGGTTGCATCTCTCACATATATTTGTATTTCTTGGTAGGAGTTCAGGGTTATCTGTGTACTTGGGGCAGGTGTAACATTGCCTCAAGATTCACAGATTCAACTTGTTGTAGCTGGCCTTAGTGGATTGTATGTGTGGACATATTTTATTGCCATACTACTGATCAGTGATTACTTCCCTTTTTATGTTTGCTCTATCATATAGTAGCTTCCTCATTCTCTTGCATGGTTTGGTAATGGCTGGAGTCCACCATGCCAGATGCCTGCGTGTATGGCATTGTGTCTTAGTTTTATTTGGGATTGCATAATCCAAGCATTCCTGGCAGTGTTCATGGAATGCCTGTATAACAGGTTCTGAGGTGTGGCCCATATTTTGCACCTGCACAGGGCCTTTAATGGATTCCACATCAGTTTGGAGGAGTGCAACGTTTGCTTTACACATGTTTTTCACTGTGGTTTTCTGGCCAGGGACTGTGGTCAGGATGTGTATATCCAGTGTGATTACTCTATGGTCTGGTCTTACCAGTGAGGGATACACTTCTCATCTTGCCATCCAGTACCCATGTTGCTGATTATCACATCCAGTATGCTTACCCCTCTTGTGGGAGTGGTTTGTTGTTCCTGGGCATTTTGGTTTATGGATTCTAGGAACTTTTGTCCTACAGTGTTGGAGCTAGTATAATGCTCCCAGTCTATGTCTGGGTATTTTCAGTCACACAATATAATGTGGTTTGGAGGGCTTGATATATTCATGTATTCCAACACAGGCCAGGTGCAGTTCCTGGTGTTAGGATGGTAGTCTGTAGCAGGCTATAAACTGGCAGGCAGTTTTAGCCACTGTTACTTGACCATGGCTAGTCCATGCTGCTTCTTGTTGTGGTACCAACATGGGGGTGTGGTTATCCTTGACAATTATTGCTAGTCACCCTCCTTTTGTAGCTTGTTCCATGTTTTGAGGCTGTACAGCACAGTATGAGGTGTAACCTGGTAGTGTTAGGGTGCTGTTGTGAGCCTTGACCCAATTTTCTGTTACAGGACAGATATCAACATTCTCCATACTGGGGGAGTTTAGACTGCATGAATCTTGCTGTTTAGACCTCTGGCATTGGGTAGCATTACATCTAGGTTCTTATCCCTTGTGATACCTATGGAGGTGGGTTTGTGTTTTGAGCCTTACCTATTCAGGGCACACTGTGGGTAACAACAGCCTTTGCCAGTATCCATAAGGCCTGGACTGATAGGTGCACGCCACCCCTAGCAGGTGGAGCATCATGTCATGCTCAGCATGTCATCGCAGGCTGGCACACATTGGATCCCCTTTGACTAACTGCAATACTTCAGCCATTTATTGCAATTGATCATCTCATCGTCATATTGTGGCATCATGCTTGGTGAGGGTAGGATGTTAGTCAGGGTCATCAAGTGTGCATATACTACATGTTGTTACATTGCTGAACACATGGCATTCATGCCTCAGGTGGTGCTGCAGGGCTGCCTCTGTCGGATGCACATACTACACTCCCTGTACATGTTTGAGACCGGGTTATGTCATTTTAGGCATCCCTGTTATTATATGAGTGGGTCAGAGAGGGGTATCATTCCCAGGGTTCCTACTGAGCCAGTGTATGTGCTATGCGTTGCCTCTTTGCCAAGTCCAGGGCATACTGGGCATGCCTCCTTCTGCCTACTGGGGCAGGCTGAGGTTGTTCCTCCTCCGAGTCACGCTCTGCCTGTGATGGCCTTGGCAATGGTGGGGGGCTGTTTGGCATGGCCCTATGCTGGTCCTGCTGCAGCTGTTTTTGCAAGATCATATTATGTAGCATAGCACATACCATGACAATTTGGGTACATGTAGTTGATGAGTACTGCAAGGCTCCACCAGATGTGTCCAGACACCGGAACCGTGACTTGAGCAGCCCAAACACATGCTCTATTACATTACGTGTTTGTGCGTGTGCCTCATTATGGTGTTCCTGTTCAGGTGTGTGTGCATTTCTGATGGGTGTTATCAGCCACGGCTCCAGTTCATAATCTGCATCCCCCACTAGGTGTCCATGTGGGATGTCCCCATTGGCAAATGTCTGGTACAGCTGCGTCAAATGCCAGATATGGGAATCATGGTAGCTCCCAGGGCAGCCAGCACACACATTCATTATTATGCCCTGGGCATCACACACAACCTGGCAGTTGATGGAGGGGAAGCCCTTGTGGTTAATGTAGGCCCTACCCCGCTCACCGGTTGGTGCTTTGATGCGTATGTGCGTGCAGTCTATTGCACCCACTACCTCAGGGTATTCTGCTATTTGCTGGAAGAGATGCATATTGCTGGCCAAGACCTCACGGGCATTGGGGAAATATACATGATCACCGACATGTGCTGACATGGCATCCAGGAACTGGTGCAGTACCCTGGAGGTTGATGCCTGTGATATCCCCATCATATCACCAGTTGGTCTCTGGAAGGTACCTGTTGCTAGTATTCTTAGGCCAACACATACCTTGGTTTCCACTGGGATGGGTTCCCCTCTGTTGGTTCTGTGTGTGAGGCATGGCCTGCACAGCTCGACAATTTGCTGCATGAGGTCTCTGTCCACTCTATAGTGCTCTACTATCTCCAGCTCATGTAACCCGTAGTGGGTGACCCTGGGCCTGTGCACTCTTCTCCGTCTCCTCACTGTGGGTTGTCTGGCACCATTTGCATTGTCACCACCCTCAGCAAGTAGCCTATGTCTCCTTATTACAGCTATGGCAGCCCCTAGCATTTCTGCTCTGAGTTCAGTTTTTTCAGTTTTCACTTCTAATAGCTTACTCCTGTCTTGCAGTGTCTCTTGAGAGAAACATCCTGCACTGCTGTTTGCAGAGTTTTAAGTGCTTGGCTGAGCTACTATTCTGCCTGTGTAATTGCCTGCTTCTAATTGTTTTCACCTGCTAGCTCCAGCAGTATTCCCTGCTAGCTTCCTACTAATTCTGTTGCTTCCTTTTTCCTTTCTGTTTCCTCAGGGGGGAGCAATGCGCATACCAGCAGAAACACGCTCACAGTGGCTTACACGTGCGCACACAGGCTTACACAGTTCAGAATCTGCTTATTCAGGGTAAAACACGTGCACATCACCGCAAACAGTCTTACAAGTCTGCCAACAGGCTCCCACATGCTCAGTTTGCCTTACACGCGCGCACACTACCGCAAACAGTCTTACAAGTCTGCCAACAGGCTCCCACATGCTCAGTCTGCCTTACACGCTCGCACACTGTCCTACTCGCACTTCATGGTGCGCACACGTGTGCATGCACGCCCAGCAAGAAACTTTGGTGTAGGCAACAGTGTACACCTTCCATTTCTTGACTTTCCCAGACTTATCTTGTGGCACTCCTCTTTCCATGATATGTGTCTGACATCTGTCATGTAACACTGACCTCCAATGAACTGCATTTCTTTCTACCATTCTCCCCTGTGATGTCACCTATCTCCAACTCTATTCCTCCCCCTTATGTATCTCTTACACTACTCAGAATGTGCTCATTTGCTATGTGACAGTGGAATTCAGTATCCTAACACTCATTTACATCAGATTGCCTACTAATGCTTAGTTACATGTCTTAGACTCAGCTTCCCCCCTTAGCAACCACTAAACGGTGGCCATGTTGTTTTTGGTCTGCTGGTCCCTGCATTGTAAATCTATGTATTGCATAAAACCCACATTTGTGGGTTTATAACCTTCATTTTTATGTTTTATACAGCGCAGCCCGTTTGTGCGGGCCTGCGCTGCATTTAAACATCGGCGATCGCCGAAAAAAATATATTTATTTCTTATATTTGCATCGGGGTACCTTGCCAATGGCCACATATTTGGCCATTGGCATGCTGCCTGACACATATGCACCCTTTATTTGGAGCTGACATGGCTCCATTGTGTTTTTTGCAGAAACGTACTCAGTTGTCAACTGAGTACATTTCTGCAGCTAAAACGGCTCTTACACGGGCTGCTTTGGGCTTCCTGGATCGCTAATCTACCTCATTTGCATGCCTTTCGGCTGCAAGTGAGGTGATTAGCATATCCACGCCCACTCTGTGTAAGAGACGTTTTAGCTGGTCTCTTACACTGGATTTAGGGCTGTTCCTGGATCACGAAGGCTGCATGGAGTCTTACACTACTCTTAGACTCCGTGCAAGCCTTCGTGAATCCTGCCCAATGTCTCTAAGCTGATTGCAAATGGTATAATGGAAAAAGCTTATTTTCTAATTTTTGATTTACTTATGACTGGTCTCATAGATGAGAATCTTTTTAAGTATTTTAATGTTGAGCAACCCCTTGTTCCTACTGTATGTGGTCTACCGAAAATCCACAAGAATTTAGTTTTACCACCCATGCACCCCATAGTTTCAGGTAGAGGGTGGTGCACAGAACCTTTGTCAATTTTTATAGAGAATACCTTGTATCCCCTATTGGAACAATGTGATAGTGCTTTGAAGGACAGTAAAACCTTTTTGAAAAGACTTTATGTTAAAATGCTGGATGTTGGTAGGGATTATATTTTTGTTACGTTAGATATTGAGTCTTTATTTTCTAGAATCCCCAATGACTGGGGAATAGATAGTATTAGCTCATTCCTGGTTCAGAATAATTGTTTTACAAGAGACATGGTCACACTTATTTGCTCTTTACTTGATATTGTGTTGGAAAATATTGTCTGCATTTTTGAACGTGAGTTTTTTTCTACAGACAGTTGGTGTGGCTATGGGCACTGCTTGTGCAAATAGTGACGCCAACCTAGCACTTGTACAATGGGAAAAGACTTTTTAATTAACATGTGAGAATATTTATTTTGATTGTATCCATTGGTGCATTCGTATTGTGGACAATATTTTTTTGTTATGGTAAGGGACTATGGAACAACTAGAAAGCTTTATTGAATTCTTACATCAAACGACTAGTTTCTTCAGATTCACATACAAATAATCTCCTGACAATATAGACTTTTTGGATGTGCAACAAACAGGTCTGATCTAGTTAACCTTACTACTAGTATTTACAGAAAACCTATATGGAAAAATGTTCTTTTACTTAAAATAAGCATGCACCCTAGACATGTCTCCCATAATGTTTTGAAGGGCCAAGTGTATAGATTGCTACACTTACACAATGATGATCAAACTGCACATATAGCCCTAGAATTATTGAAAAAGGAATTTCTGGAGAGGGACTATACTGGTCCTGAGCTAGATGCATGCATCTCAGAAGCCTGACACAGAGGGAACGTAGGTGTAAACTTCACTTTGAGGCTGGTCAGACCAGTAATGACCCAGATGTGTTGACAGTGGCTGACAGAGATATTTTTAGGGTTTCACTGCAATATTCTAGTGACATCAGCACTTTTTGTGATATTATTAAGGATAATTGGAAACTTTTGAATTGTGTACCAGAACTCAGAGGGACGATTGGTGAGACACCTCATTTTTCTTTTAGGAATAACAAGTCCTTGAAGAAGCATCTTTGTTATAGATTTTCCCCTGTTAATAATAGGATTGAGTCTACTAGGACTGGTACCTTTCCCTGTAGGAATTGTTCAGCTTGTAAATATATTTGTACCCTTCAAACATACACACATCCTGATATAGGTTTTACCATTAATGTTAGTTATTATGTTGATTGTAAAACAGCTAACATTGCTTACTTTGCCTCCTGTCAGCTATGCCATGTTTTCTACATAGGCAAGACTAATAGATCCCTTAAAGAAAGGGTTTTAGAGCAAACATTGCTTACTTTGCCTCCTGTCAGCTATGCCATGTTTTCTACATAGGCAAGACTAATAGATCCCTTAAAGAAAGGGTTTTAGAGCACTAAAGGGACATTAGGAATAAAAAATAAAGTAATGCTCTGGCATTACATACTTTAGAAAATGGGGTAACACATGTTTTTAAATTTTTTGTACTTCAGGTTTTAGATTTAGATTTGAGGGGCAGTGACCTACCCAATCGTACAGAAGAAGCAGAACAGAAATGGATACTGCTTCTTAATACAGAGAGACCTCCAGGTCTCAATGGTGTTTTTACTTTAAAACCTTTCTTGAAGGCACGCCCTCTGAAACATTAGTATAGTCTCTGTTTTAATTAGGGGCTGAGCTTTTATTGGTTTGATTGTTTCTTTGTAATCCTATTTAATTGTTTTTTTTTGCTGTATAGAGAATGTCTGGTGAAGCGGTGTGATAACTGTGAAAGTGCTTACTTCATTTTATCTTGTTCTCTTGTGTATTAAAAGTTGGTTTAGTTTAAGCCTTGCAGGCTCAGTACTTTTTATTTATTTTCATTTACTTGTTTTTTATTGTACCTTTCCGAGTTGTGTTGTTGTTTATTTTTACTATACTTCCTTAATGGAGTCTGCATGTCCTCTCCTCGTTCATGTAGATTTTCTCCAGGTACTACAATTTCCTCTCACATCCTGAAAATATATGGCAAATAGACTGTCAACTCTACCATTGATGTGTGAGTAATGTTTGTGTGTGTGTGTGTGTGTGTGTGTGTGTGTGTGTGTGTGTGTGTGTGTGTGTGTGTGTGTGTGTGTGTGTGCGTGTGTGCATGTGTGTGTACGTGTATGTGTGCGTGTGTGTGTGTGCGCGCATGTGTGTGTGCGATGTGAAAGAAAGGCCTGACAATTTTTTCCTGTTCCTTTCCTGCCTAGTAAACTCTTTGGATGGCAACAACTCTTCATGGGGTCACAGTAGTAATCAAATGTGTCTTGTTAGCAATGGCTGGATCAAGTGTTAAAATGTTACTGCATTTTGTTAACGCTTCAGTACATAAATATTTCTATCCTTTAATCAAAAGTCAGTTAATGTGGCAAAGTAAAAAAATGTGATAGGTACATGGAATAAAAAGATACTGAAACAGTTTTGAACATACAACAGGTTCTAGATGTTAATCAAAATGTAGTTAATGTTCTAAAGTATAACAACTTGTGAGTTTTGTATGGTGAATAAGGAGAATTACTGAGACAGTGAAAAATTCAGTCATTTGTAGACTGTCTTTATATATCATATTTCATATACCACATGGCAAGGGGTTATTATGCAGACACAGGGAAAAAAGTAGCATGACAAGCTTATAATCTGATTTCTCATACATAACAATCTCTTGCCATGCTCTGTGCAGAAATAATTTTAGAATTAATAAGTGTTTTGTTATCTGGGGAGTTGTGGCTTCTGTTGAAACAGATGTTCTGGAATCAGATAAATTCTGACACTGTTTAAAAAATATACTTTTTCTAAATTTTCTGTAGAAAGTAGAAAGGTAGATGTATTATTTCTGTGCAAAAATCAGGAATTAGCATTTTCTCTGACTAATGGCTGTATCTGTTGCAAGTATATTAAGTAGTATGGGTTAAATATTTTCACACAAATGTTTTTAAACAATCTTCTTACCAAGATTTTGTGCATTTGCAGTGGAAGTGAGAAACCCAGATAACTGAATGATACGACTTCTCATTAATCAGAAATATCTAAATATGTACCTGCATTTAAGCTTTAATTTTTCATAAGTGCACTGACTGTGGCAGTATCAGGGAGACTACATATAAAACTATGAATGTGTTGAATGTAATACGTGCACTGAGCGGCATGATATCTTAGTGGTTAAGATTCCAAATTCACAATTTCAGAATCCGGGGATCACTCCTAAGCTATTTGTAATGTATATATGGAGTTTACAGGTTTTTCCTCCAATTTGTAGTGGGTTTTCATTGGTACTCCTTTGTTTTTTCCAAACAAACATTTTGTCAGACTGAATAATCTAAACTAATATAAGTTGCACTGTGTTTACTTTGTGCTCCTGGCCAAACCAAAAAGCTGCATAAAGCACTATTTTTTTTATTTAGCTGACAGGTTGAATGACTTAAATGTCTTTTGTTCTAAATGTGCTGACTGACACTGACTTGATGGCAGCAAGAGTTGTCACTGTATTTTAGGGAGCATCAAAAACGTTGTAACTGATGAGAATGTCAGCTCAAGTGCAGTAAGAAAAATCATTACTAATAAAAATAATGTTGAAATGGGTTGATAAAACAAAGAACGATAAACAGATTATAAGATTGTATAAAATATGTACCATGCAATGTAAATAACAAGTGCAGAATCTGTCCCACCCATATGGCTGAAATTTTCAAACATAAGCAAATGTCAGGTTTAGCAATCACAAACTATAATAACATACCTCATACATACTTAACTATCGTCACAAAAACAGGCACATTCAGCTTCCTTTAGTATATGCTCTATTGGCTGGGTTTAAAAACTTTTATTTCTTGACACTTTGTGATTTCTGTGGAAAAAGTGTTTCCTAGTAGCAGGTCCTAGTCTAGATAGAGCTGTTTTTCCAACAGCTGTTTTGAAGGGAAATCTAGTTAGTATTAAGTTATTATTCTGACTGCTTCTCAGAGAGCAGCATTGTTCTCTGAGGGGAGGATAGTCTTCAAAAGTGGGCAACAGCTATGCTTCAGGATTTTGAATAATGGTATATAAATTAAAAGGGAAACTTTTGAAGGGGCTGGAAGCTAAGTTCCTTTAACAAGTCACAGTGGCATTTCTGAGGGTTGGCTATTAAGGATCGTTTGTTTTCTACTAATTACATTTTGTGCATGTTGTAAGCTCAGTGGAGACACAAGAGTTGCAGATCATATTCTAATTTTGGCATCAATATATATATTTTTGCTAGAATGTCCTAGAAGAAGGGGCAAGTGATGAGATACTTTGTAGTACAATTTTAACTGAGGGAGTATTTTGGATGTAGTTTTGTCGATGTGAGTTCTAAAGTTAAGGTCAAGGCATCTTCCAACCCATTAGTGTTGGATTTACTGCACATCAGCAAGTCATGTGGCATCAGAAATACTCAGCTTAGGGATCTAAACCTCTTTTGCAGCATCAACAGAATGGTTTGGCAAGGCAGGTATATCTTGCAGAGCATATCGCTGCTGTGGAACAGACCCCACATCCACATAAAACAAAGTTTGTCCTTGTCTATATTCAAGCACAGCTTAGAGATATGGATGGGAAACAGAAAATTTACCTCAGGACTGACCCCTGTACTATTGATGGACAGAGGCAGCCCCTAAATGCTTTATCCCATGCATGGGTCCCCTCAAATTATCCACTGTATGATTCCAGTTATTCTCATGAGGGTAATATATAGTCATCGATCATGTGATGTGTATGGCCATTCTATAACCAAATGGGACAGGTTATTTTGAGCACAAAAAGGGAAACTGGCCAGGCATAAAAAGACCAGCAAGGACAGCTAGCCTAGTACTTACCTATGAATCTAAGAGTGAGGCCTAAATATTTTTGATCAGTAACATAAGATATGATAGCATCATTGCTGTTTTAAGAAGTAATGGTTGCATTCTGGCTATATTGTTGGGAATTGCAAGCAAGATTACATTGATTTTCTTTGGTTTTATTAATAGCTTATTTGCAGTAGTCGTATTGCATAGATCAGAGAAACTATGTTGCTGCTTAGATTGATGGGCACTTAAGGATTTGCTTGAGTGCAGATGGAGGATGTCATCTGCATGCATTACAAGTTTAAGCTGGGGAGGTCATGAGTAAGATCATTTAAAAATAGTGAAAACAGTAGAGGGTCTAGTACTAATCCTTGTGGAGTACTATGTGGAATACATGTTTATCAGAAAGTGTTTCATTGGTGCTTAATTGAAAGTTTTATTCATTAGTTACTTGTGAAACTAAAAAATAGTATTATCACTAAAATCTAGCTCTTTGAACTCTTTGAATAGAACATTATGATTAACTCTTTCAAATGCTCTTTTCCTATCAGTGAAGACTCTAGCTGTTAGGAGTCCATCATTTATGTTGTTACAATAGCTATATAACGGGCTGTTGTGCTGTCTGAATTGTGAGAGCTATGCTGTTGGTTAGACAATAATCCATAGCTATTTATATGTTAAAATAACTGTTTATGCACCAGTTTATTTTTTTTAATCTTAGTGATGGGGCATATTTTACTTGAAGCTTTGCCCAGTCAAACTTTCCCCGCTAATAATGTCAATAAAACAGTTATAAATAAAAATACTTACAGCCCAAAATGATTTTCAACAGATAATGTCACAGAGAGTTCAATCATAGCCTCTCCTCAGGCTTTGTGCCCACTGAATGGTGCACAGCAATGGTTATCCCATTCCACAAAGTGGGAGCCACCATGGACCCTGGGAACTACCACCCCATTAGCCTGACAAGCCTGGTCTGCAAGGCCAATAATGGAACTTATAAACAACGACATTGGTAATCTCCAAACTTTGGACCCCACCCAGTTCAGGTTTATAAAAGGCATGTCATGTCTCCTAAACCTGATAGACTTCTTTGAAGCAGTCACCAAAGCCATAGATGAGGGTAAGGTGGTTCACCCAGCCTATCTAGATCTTGCCAAGGCTTTTGACACCATCCCCCACTCTGGAATTATAGATAAACTCACTAAACTAGGTATAAATCCATGTGTCACAAGATGGGTTGCCAACTGGCTAACTGACAGAACCCATACTGTGAAAGTAGCAGACTCCAAATCCGACTTCAGACCAGTGACAAGTGGAGCACCACAGGGTTCAGTCCCGGGTCTTCTCCTGTTTGGTATCCATTTCTCTGAAGTACAGGCTAACACAGAAGGTCTTTGGCTAATGAAGTTCACAGATAATTGCAAACTAGGAGCCATAATCAAAACTCCTAACGATGTGGACATCCTACAAAAGGGCCTCACTGAGACAGATGCCTGGTGTCAAAGCCATGGCTTCAACCTCAATGCCAAAAAGTGCATTGTCACCCCCTTTGGTAAAAACTCTGTATCCATAAACTACCACATAGGTAGTAGTCTACTTAACACTGAATGTGTGATAACAGACCTTGGGACACAGGTGGACAATAGTCTCTCCTTTGATAATCACATTGCCACAGTAGTCAGGAAATCCTTCTATGTGGCACACCTCATCACAAAAGGTTTCTCATCCAGGAAAAAAAGAGGTCATTGTTCCCCTCTACTCATCACTCATTAGATCCATTATAGAGTACAATGCCCCTTTTGGTATGTACCTCACCAAACATCTACAACAACTGGAAAGGCCACAGAAATGCCTCACAAAGAGGATTACCAGCCTCAAATAGATGCCCTATGCAGACAATCTAAAAAAACTCCAGCTTTACTCCGTCGCATATCGCCTACTCTGAGGTGATCTATGCCTAACATACAAAGCTATGTCAAACCCAGAGCTGTTGGACATGCTCCACTTAAAGGAATCCCAATCCCTCCAAGCTACACGATCTAGGGACCTAAACCTTGTCACCACAATAAACAGAACATGCTGGAGGGATAGATTCCTGTCCAGGAGACTTCCCATACTCTGGAACAAACTACTTATCTATATCAAACAAAGCTCCTCATTAGCACTCTTCAAGAATAATCTTGATGATTGGATGGGAAATAGGAAATTCACCCCGGGAATCACCTCTGTGGCTCTGCTTGACAGGGGCACAGAAAAATAATTTTCTTGGGTGGTGAAAGCCAGGGTACCTTTTTGACTAGGCTTATATAGGCCCTAGGGCCAATAGCCTAGTACCTACCTATGAACCAATGAAAACCCTGGATACTACATCCAAATTATTTCCTACGATCATTAGTAGCAATATTTTCTCAAAAGATGTCCAGTGTCAGTACAAAATCATAAGCATAACATCTTGTTTTAAAAGCAGTCCCAGAGTGTGGGCTTTTAAGATTGCAGTTATTCACTCCTATTTGTCTTGTATTTCTTCAGTCAAAATAACTTTTCCATTTAATGCAGACTGTCAGATTCACTGAACTCTCAATGTTTTTAATGTGCTGCATGTGATGCTGAATACCCCTGGACCCCTAGTTGATGACTCCTCATATGGATTCCACACATCATGACCTCCAAAGTCCAAAGCAGGAATATAGTAGAGCATTTGTTCACTCTTTTGAAATATTTATTTCACTGTCTGAATGTGCCTGCAGGTCACTGCAGTATGCCACTGCCACAGTCTGTCAGCTTTTCTTAGCATGTGGAATGCTTCATAATATGGCTGTCAAATAGCAGACATCCTATTCATCATTACCAGAGTTCTCCAGATAGCAATAGCAGGACCTGCTGCATTCTTTGCCATATTGTCTTTCAGCAACAACACTGATGGTAATGGACAGCAAGCAGTGGCAGCAGCACAACTCCCAGATGGTGCTGTGTGCAGTATATGGCAGAACAGGTAATGCACTAGTATCTATTCCATGCCTATGGGCCCTTACATGAACACAGTGGAGTACAATGTCACAATGAATAGTATAATGCATGTATCGTCAAGTTATATTCTTCAACAGATATCTTCACTTACACAACATAGGAAGGATGGTGGCATGTATCGCAGCCACTGTCCTTTGAATAGGTGCCTAAGGGCAAACAGACACAGGGCTGTTTACATGACCAGGGAGTACATGGCTATTGGTTAAAGGAAATGGAGATGTGGGTCACAGGAGGGGGATCACCAGTGCCATAGATGATTTCCTCTGTGGAATAGGTGGTGCAATCTTTATGGGCCCATGAAGTGTAGCCATTGTGATGAAACTTTGAGGAGGGAATACATACCTAAGCAGTAAGGCCCCTGTGTGGGGTGGCTGCAACTGGCCTAGAGGGCCCATGGGACACAGATATGGCAGAAATGGTGAAACAGGACCAGCAGAGGTTCACCCAGGGTGCGGAACTCCAGATGGCCCTGTGGCATGGCCATCTCCAGTGCAGTGTAGATTATTAAGATACCCTGACTGTGGTAGGTGCAGACTGTGCTTCCTGTGATTGTCATCCTATGTGACCACCACTGTCTCTAACAGCAATGGGAAGCATGGTATATAGGGTGCCAGTCATGTCACTGGTTAATATCCACACAAAGTGGGCATGTATAAAATGTGTGCCACCATATACAGCAGAGGTCCAGTCATTGTCCCTGGATTCCATTGTGACCTCAAGACTTTAGCCGTACTGGGCAGATTCATGTCAAAAAGCACACACCATGGCAATCATCTAAAGAACTAAGTGGGTAGCTGTGGACTGTTCACAGATAATAGCTCAGAACATCTTCTGATTGAAGATGAGAGCAGCCTACATGTCTGCAACCAGCAATGAGAGGGAACAGTGCCTTCAACTACTGGCAACCTGTCATGTTGTGAATATCCACACATCACAGGCAGAGTTGTGGTCTATAATCATATAGGCAGAGGAAGCAACGGCAATGCTATCAGTCACATGGATGCCTCCCCTTGGCAGGAGTGCTGAACTCCCCATGCTTTGCATCTTCTGGAGCAGCAAGTGTGGGTGGCTAGAGTGTCACCCCAGGCAGTGGATATAAGACCACCCATGAGGTGGACAGACAGACAGTGTCAATGTGCCCTGGTCTTATGATTCAATCTGTTTGATGGCACAATCAATACAACTTCTGCAGATGCTGACCTTAGCCTGTTCTCCAGTTCCAGCTTCTACAGATGTCACTATAACAGGGGTCTGTCTTGTGAATAGAAAATACATGAAATAGAGTGACAGTGGCTGCCCCACAAGGCATGATGCCCAGTGGTGTGCATGCAAATGACAGGTAGAGGCATGCTGGCAGTTAGCATACACTTACCTATGCAGGCAGTCGTCTGTTTGAATAGGAGAACACAGGCAATGGTCAACTAACTGTACAGCGTGTGAAGTATGGCTACCAATATGACTGGTGTCCATGTGAGATATGTGACATTTGTATACTCCCAAAACCTGTTCATTCTTCCCTGTATGTTCCCAGCTCCCTCACCATACCTTTGTAGGGATGCCAAGAATGAATGATTCATCATCTGTGAAGGAAGGAGGGGAAGATGGCATGCTGGGCCGGATCCAACACAAGGCAAAGCAAAACAAGTCAGAAAACAGCAATTTCCTGTCCAGCTACAGAAGTTTCTTGCTGGGCTCTTTAAAAAAGCATTTTTTCTGCTGCTCATTTCAGCATGCAGTCTCTTTGACTGGTTCTGCATCTGCATTCATGATGCAGAGCCAGTGACAGACTTGCAGTAAACAGCATTATTTTTAACTAAAGAAAGGGACATTCAGAGCTATGCTTTACATAGTGTGAGAGGGAGTGTTCATTTTGTTTTGAAGAATAGGAGATGCTCTTCTGTTATTTTTGTTGTGAAGGATGAGAGTGCTTTACAGTATGAAAGAGAGAGATGAAGTGCTTCAGAACAGGTGATGGAGTGCTGTTTTATAGCATGAATGATGAGTGCTTGACTGACATGCAGCAAGACTGTGTGTGTGTGTGTGTGTGTGTGTGTGTGTGTGTGTGTGTGTGTGTGTGTGTGTGTGTGTGTGTGTGTACGTGCATGTGTGTGTGTGTGTGTGTGTGTGTGTGTGTGTGTGTGTGTGTGTGTGTGTGAGTGAGTGTGAGTGAAACTGCCCCAGTTAGAGGGGGTTCTTTAGATGTGTAACCTGCTTAGAGTGAAGCTTTGAACCTTAGGTAATGGAGGCAAGATTCTTAATGCTCCATATTAACTTCCAAACCTCCTTTAACTCTTTTATTTTGTTGTTTTTTTTTCTTAAATCTTTGAGGATTATGGTGGGTCAATGCTAGTCATTAGAGTTTCATAGTTTTCATGGGTCACATACTATATGTTGAAGCAAAATCCATTATTTTTAACTTTTTAAGTTATTTACAGTGGTCTGCCCTTACATGTCTTCAGTTTTGCAGAACATCTTGATTTTACCTCATGTTTATTCCTTGTCCTTGAGGAAATCTGTTAACTAAGCAGTGCTTTGGGGCAACTGGAAATTTGGGCTAAGCCCCACAGTGGTCCCCTGGACTGCAAGTGTAAAAGAATGAAATGAATTGTTATAAACAGGGGCATCATCATATGAGCTATGTTCTTTGGATGTGATTCTTGGTTTCCTTGATCTGCTGTCAGTGTACTTGTTGTTTAGCTGTGAATAAATTGGATAGTAAGACGTCTATGAGTTTAATGTTTTTTTTTTGCTGGCATACAGATGTGAAATGCACTGTTTGGACTGTGAGTTGTAAAAAGCTATGTTCTGTAGTACATGGTTTGATTCCCTCAGTCTTCAATTGTCTGCTATGTGACTCTGTGAAGTTACTTCACTGGACAGTACCCCTAGGCTGCTCCTAAAAAGGGACAGTTGGACACTTGTGTCCAGTGGGCTATTGCAGGCTAACAAAATAATTATACATCTGTGTTTTGAATTCCTGCACCGTTCACATAGCTGCTAATTAGTACTTAAATATATGCTACTGGAGTATGAAGCATAGCACATCTGTTGTAGTTTAATGGTTGCCAGATGCATTTTCATGAAATGTGAGTTTCAAGGGAAGACAAGTTTACTGTTTTCCATAAGTCTGCTTTCTATGTAAGAGTGTTTTGCTTTGTTTATAAAACATCTGTCAGTGTTTTCTGTAAAATTTGAAATACATTTTAAATGAAATCCAAATATATGTAATAATTTTAAAAAAGTAAAGGAGAAAATAATATATACAGTGGCAGGTTTGAACAATGTTTATGGTAACTAGGGAGAGATGTCCTATTAATGGGATATTGATATGGTTGAGGGGGTCTGATTCATTACTATGCATAGGGCCCCATTTGCCCATGATTTGGTTTTGCTGACTCTGGAGGTGTTTGCTGTAACAATACAGCATTATTAGTAGTTCAAGTTAGTCAGACCTATGTTGGGTGATGTCAGTGGAGACAGCTAGTCCTGAAGATAAAGAAGATATAGAGAGGTCAATAATGAGATGTAGGTATCCTGCAAGTATGTAAGCCCCCACCCCAAACAACAGTATGTTGTATGCAGTAATATTTCTGATTTTTGACTTGTAGGTTGTTGAATAAAAGCTGTTGCAGAATTTATATTGTCTTTAATTATTTTGCTTTATTCACGCGGTAGTGGTGCTGCGGTAGCGTTGTCGCCTCACAGCAAGACATTGTCACGTTCGATTCTCAGCTAGAGCGTCTTCTGTGTGGAGGTATGCGTGAATGGGCGTGCCTTCGTTGAAGGTTGTACGTCAGGGCTGGTAACTCGGCACGTAAAAATCCACTACCAAATATTAGCGGACTGGAGTTCCACTGTGGCGACCCCTAACTGGGATAAGCCGAAAGACACAACAACAACATTGCACTAAATAATGATCTGATCGTCAGTATCCATTATGCAGTCATCATTGCATATTACTGTGATCCAGTCTTCTCTGCAAGATTGGATTGCAAAGAAATTCTGTGTTTAGTTTGAAACTGTTAGTATGGCAGTTGGTGCAGAAGACTAAAGCTCTGGCTTGTTAATTAGCTGCTTCCTATGACAAGGGTGGGGGGTTTGAATTTTCTACCTTCATCTACCTACAATGTGACACTGAGCAGCCAGACAGGGCTTTGGCACAATAAGCTCCTTAAAGGTCTCCAGGACTGCATACCCATTGTTGTTGTTTGCCAGCCATTCCTTATAGCATAGCTGACTTAGTGAAGGATATGCTAGGACAATATCATCAGCAAACCTTATTTTAAGTAACATAGTCAATGTATTCTTCAAGGACAGCAGGCAGTACATTTGTAGATGAAATACTAAAATACAAAGTTGTTTGCCAGCAGCAACCTCTGCATTAGTAATAGTTGTCTTTAATGTGGAATTAGTCAGATGACTACATTCTGCAGAGATTGTGCATATTGACCTAACCCCTAATGTATGGTGTCAACTGTCTTAATATTTCTCATGCTCTGATAAATGTTATTCTATTTAAATTGCGCTACACATGGCTGGATATTGTGGTATGCTACTTTTTTAAACAAGAAATATAGTTTAAAATAACCAGGAAAGGTGACTAAAAGAACACATGTATTTATTCATGGTCCTAAAAATAAGTGCAGGGAGCAGGGGAGCATTTTTGAAAACTGTCCGGAACCCAAGGTACACGTAATCTAGCACTGGCTGGAATAATTTTAAATGAATGCGATTTTCAATAAATGTGAAATCCAAGGAAGAAAAGTTTACAGTTGCTAATGCTAAGTCTGTTTTCAGTGTGAGACTGTTTTGTTTAGCAAATGGCCATCTGTGTTGGGCTCTGAAATCTGAAATAAATTTTAAATTAAATACAAATCTCTGTAATAATTGTAGAAGTAAATAAGAAAACAGTATGCATACTAACAAAGTTTATGGTAATTAGTGAGAGAAAGCCAAAGAATAGGGCACTGAAATGGCTTGGGTTGGCCTGATCCACTACCCTGCCTATAGCCCCATTTGACTGTGATCTGGATTTGATGGAATGTCTCCATTTTTAGTGCAAAGCCTACTTTATCACATCACTGACATGCTTCCAACATTGCTATGTTATGCAACTCCTTCTAACCATGGTGTTCCGATTGTGATCACTATGTCAGAAACATATTATTATAGCTAGACCACCAAGCTGAATAAATGTATTTAGAGCATTTAATAAAATGCCAGCAGAAAGATAAGCACTTTTGGGACAAAGCCCTTCATCACATAACTTGTACATTCCTAAAATCACAATTTAAAAAGAAAATCAACCAATCAGCCTTTAATATTGAATTCTCTGCTTCTTTATGGCTGGTTTTAAGGGTACTGTTCCATTTATACCAAGAGCTTTGTCTGCTCCAAGTTCAATAATCCTTCTTGTTTCAATAAATTCAGTAGTATTAATTATATCTCCATCCCTAGCATTCAAACATACTATCAGTAGAACCATACACATAAAAATATGTCCTGGATACTACTGAATTTATTGAAACAAGATGGATTATTGAACTTGGAGCAGACAAAGCTCCTGGTTTAAATGGAATAGTACCCTTAAAACCAGCCTTAAAGAGGCTGAGAATTCAATATTGAAGGCTGATTGGTTGATTTTGTTTTTAAATTGTGATTTTATGAATGTACAAGCTATCTGATGAAGGGCTTTGTCCTGAAAGTGCTTATCTTTCTGCTTGCATTTTATTAAATGCTCTAAATACATTTATTCGGCTTGGTGGTCTACCTACAATAATTTATTTCATACAGTTTTATTGGTTCTGTAGAAGACCTTAAGTGAGGAGGACTTGGATATATTTCTGCAGTTGTATATCCGAAACATGATCCTTTAGAGGCATCCCCTCTCCCAAATAGGCATCACCTTTGAGTGCTAAATGTCTGTGGCAGAACTCCATTTTTATCAGACTGATGCATTGCAATTTCACTAGTACATATTTGTTGGCCTGGCTATTCAACACATGATATGATTGGGCAAGGACAGGAAAATGGTGTTTGTTACAGATATGCTGGATCCTGGGGTATACCGGTAAATGGCAACTGGTAGGGGTAAACTTGTACAAGGATGTGGTAACAGAAGGTATGATGCACTCACAGGAGCACTGGAACAGTAGGTGGGGTTATTATGAAATGTTAATATGTGAGGATGTTCCAGGCAGGTGTACCCATGGCTGACAAACACACCATGTGAAAGGACAGGTAGGGTTGCAGTCCTTGTGGTGTGTGCAGCTGTCTGTTACAGGCCAGCTCAATCCAGACCAGTAACATTACTACACATGTAGAAATTCTAGAATTGCTAGTCCCAATCACAGACACACATGTATTTGATAGTGCTGTAATACAGCATAAGCCAGATGGGTGGTGGCATTCATATTGTGAAGGCTGCCATTCCTCAGATATAGTTGTAGGTATACAAGTGCATAGTCTACATGCTCTATATATGCATGTGTATGTTGCAGGCAAGCATAGTACTGAATACTAGTGTTAAAAAACACAGCAACCCACTCAGTGACACTCGCTGGATCCAATAAAGGCAGACAGTTCACCAGTTAACATACTGAAGTCTTCTGTATAAAAACAAAGTAGTTTATTTGATACAGACAACAAAAATCACAGGTTCCAAAACATAGATTAAGCCCTTTCATTCCTCACAAAGGAACTATTTCAAAATAACTACTGTTTAACTACTCTTCAGATTTATACTCTAATAGTTTAATTGAAGTTTAATTGACAAATTATTTCAATGATCACTTCACTCACATTTAAAGGCATAGTCTAAAAACTGCACCAAGTGTAAAATACACACACTACATACTAAAACTCTTACAGATAAAAAACTGTGTACGTAGAAATAAAATAGAATTAAATTGAATTGACCATGTCACAGTAACAAAGCTCTCCTTTTCAGAGCAAGAACTAGTGAAATGTGTTCATTTAAACCTGGTGGAG
This sequence comes from Protopterus annectens, assembly GCF_019279795.1. Classification (NCBI taxonomy): domain Eukaryota; kingdom Metazoa; phylum Chordata; order Ceratodontiformes; family Protopteridae; genus Protopterus; species Protopterus annectens. The sequence goes on from NC_056732.1 coordinate 738,746,826, forward strand.
TACCAGCATCTAAATTCAGCTGCCATATCAATTCTTTATACTCATGGGAAGTCTCCCAGTTCCCACCCCTTTCTGGAAGGCGTACTTATTCCAACCCCCAAAACTTGAACTTGGCTTGCTTGCAAGTTAAAGTGTGTTTTTATAAACCATTCGTTTCTTTTTGCTTATCAATCTCATAAGAATGTTCATATATTCATTGTTTCAACTTTCTCTCTGTCTTCCCAATGTAGTATGATGGGCATTGTATGCAATACGCTATGTATACTACTCCTGTTGTATTTGTAGTAACCTTTTTCTACCAGTGTTCTTGAATTAACTCCAAAGGATATATCTTTCTTATTTTCTATATATGCACACTGGGCACAAGCCCCACATACAGTCCAGTTTCTATGTTTTTATCTGTAAGAGCTTTAGTATGTAGTGTGTGTATTTTACACTTGGTGCAGTTTTTAGACTATGCCTTTAAATGTGAGTGAAGTGATTATTGAACGACTTTGTCAATTAAACTATTAGAGTATAAATCTGAAGAGCAGTTAAACAGTAGTTATTCTGAAGAAGTTCCCTTGTCAGGAATGAAAAGCACTTAATCTGTGTTTTGGAACCTGTGATTTTGTTGTCTGTATTGGAATAAACTACTTTGTTTTTATCCAGAAGACTTCAGTGTGTTAACTGGTGGACTGTCTGCATTTATTGGATCCAGCGAGTGTCACTGAGTGGGTTGCTGTGTTTCTTAGTCATTTCGTTGCTGCTCAGTTCCTCTTTCTTGGACTGAATACTAGTGTTACTATACCAACATTACTCTTATGAAATGCTTTTCACAGATTAATATGCACATGGATATAACACTTCTGTAATACTCATTACTTTATTACTATAAAGCTTTCTGTACCTCCTGCAGGTTGCAGTCTATGAAACTGTTGCTTGTGGGTTGTTAGATAGTGATTTAAACTGGGCAGATTCATCCTCCACTACTGTTTCCATGCTGGAAGCTGCAGTGTTTTCTTGGACTCTGATTAACCGGAGTTTGTTATTTGGTTCTGAGTCCGTCTTATTCAGCACAAGTTGTCTGATGCTCTGAAAAGCATCTCTGTGAACCCTGGCATGATTTCTTACAAACCTACGAAAGTAATATATTACATCAGAGAAATTATCTACAGAGATAGGATTGATTAGTAGTAGTCATACCTCATCACATGGCACCCTAAATAGCTATGCTGAATAGTTTCAGAAAAAAATATTTACAAATGGTAAACTTATAATGATGCATCAAAATTCTGAAACATGTCACTTCAAGACGATATCAAATCTCTGGTTGAAAGGCTATTTTCACAACAAAATATAATGATAAATATATAGTTTTCAGTTTTCTTTTTTTTTATTTACTTATTAGCAACTTTAATAGATGCCAGAAAGGCAAATGATCACTTCATATGTGCAACATGCAAGGCTGGTCTTCAGTATAGACCAACTAGGTGGCCGTGTAGGATAAAGTGCTACTAGGAACACTATTTCCATATTTATTTATTTGTTTACTTTTTAGAACAATGAAATGTGGTGTTTATGTGTTCTAAAAGTAACTTAACTAACTAACCAACTAACTAAACAATAAAGCACCCCTGCAAAAGGGAAACACACCTGTGGCAGTTCACGCATGTTTCCACCTAACAGGGGATAAACACACGTGGCACAGCAGGCATCCAAGGGAGGACACACTCCATTGGACATGGCCATTCAAGTCATATCACATATACACACATTTTGAACAATGCATACTTCTCAACTTTTTTGCTTATTGTGGAGAGAGGAGGTTTTGCATCAACATGTTTTTCCCTACAGCAATAAGCATGAATCTCTAAAGTTTGACTTTACTGAATGACTGTAATCTTTAGTAATTTATCAAGAAATCAAATATTTTACAATGGACAGGATCTCAATGGAGAGATGATAAGTCAGCAGGCAAAGAAGAGTAGTATTGCTGGAACTGAATTCATCCTCAAGACTTGGTGAGTACATTCACAAGGTGGGCCCTGTTTTTCACAAAATCTCACCAAGACAACACTGATATATTGACTGTATTTTTTGTAGCATATATCATGGAGAGAAGTAGGTTAAAAAATAAAAAAGATAGCTGGGTGCACAAGACCCAGGATAAAAAGTGACCAATCTTGGTATTTACACTGGCACCAGGACTGGAAAATGGCAGGGTAGAATCCGCAAAACACAGAAACATTCCTACAATAGGCTAGGGTAGGCCCAAGAGGAGGATGGCCTCCCATTTGTAGAAGGAAGTAGTAGTCCACAAAAATCATAAACATTGATAGGCCAAAAAAGAGTCATAAAGATGATAGACTATTGAGGATAAGAAAGACATTTTGTATTGCTACTATTATGCAAGAAGCCCAGAATTTCCAGACAGAACATATACAAAAAAATTAAGAAATTAGAGGAAAGAAAAATAATTCCACAAGAAAAACTGTCAGAAGCTTCAAATAAAAATTTGTGTTCATTAAAACAACAGATTTTTGAAAAACATTATATAGACCAAGAAATCTTCGGCTGTTTGACAAAAAAAGAAGTGAGTGAGGAAGTGCAAAAATATAAAGAACAAAATCTATAGACTTTTGAAAGGTATAAAAGAAATAATGACATGGGAAAGAAAGAAAGGTCTGATATGGTGCAATATTTATGCAAAGGAGAAAACCAAATTAATCAATACAAAAAAGACAGCCTCAAGGATATTTGAAAAGAAATACAGGCAAAGGCATCCATATATGGAATTTTTTATATTGTGAAATTTAAGATCACAAAGAGGGAACATAGTACAGAACATTAGTAAAGCAGAAGTTAAAAAATAGAAGTTTAAATTATGGAATACCTGTGAAGTGAAGCATATAGTGTGCAAAGTCTAACACATGTTATATCAAAGCATGATGGAACGAGTCACTCAAATAAGGAGAAACAGGAGAAGGAGATGTGAAGAAGAAATATGAACAAGGGAAAGAAAAAGAGATTTAATATGGTGCAATATTTATACAAAGAATAAAGCAAAACTAAGCAATACAAAAAGAGCAGCACCAAAGGTTTTTATTTATTTATTTATTTATTTGTTTGTTTATTTATTGATTGACATTTGATTACTGGGAAAGTCTGACTGAGTAGAAGCCCATTTTCAGCAGAGGCCTAGGGGGAAAGCTTCAAATTATTACAAAACATTTTAAGAACAATAATTTTACAATCTTCAAAAATAAAACAAAAACATCTGCAGTTTGCAGAATTATAACAAATTAGCCATAATAAAAAACAGTGATTAAGAATCAATACAAGGTATATGACAATCATTTAATATTTAGAGAAATATTATACAGTTTGTGGAGAAATTAAAGGTAATTTGGTGTAATGTAAATAGTAATTACAGTTTGAAGTGATGAAAAAACAGGCTTATGGCATATTTAGAGAGAAAGTCAGAAAAAGAGTATAGCAGCAAGGAAGCAAGTGAAGAAGGGCGTGTAAGGAGGTAGAAGGAATGGAAAGGTACTTGTTCACACGTAAGGATATACAGTAGGTTATCCTGGTTTTGAGCAAGAACAGAATCAGATTTTAGCTAGGAAGTCTTTCAGACTGGTGTTCAAAGATGGGAGAGTGGGTATAGACCTGATTATTACAAGTAAGGAGTTCCAGGCCTTAGAAACCTTATACGAGTATAGAGAATGCCCAGCAGATTTGCTAGGTATATAGACAGACAGACAGACAGGAGGTTTTGGTCACTGGATCGCAATGATTGACTGGGAACATAGTTGTGTTGAATGTATTTTAGTACTGGACAGACAGATGCTGGATAATTTTATCGGTAGTAAGAAGTTGTGTATATGTTAGTTAATGTGTCAGTTCTTACTAATTTAGGCTTTTCAGTGCTATACAGTTACGGGCTCTGAAAGGCGTTTGTGTTGCAAATTTAGCAACATTGTTATAGCATTGTTCAAGTTTTAATTTTTGTGAAGCCTTGAGGTTAGTAAGGATGGAAGCGCCATGAAGAAGAGTGGGAATGAGATAAGTAGTGGCAAGTGTAGCTTTAGTTGCATCGGTGAGAAAGTTTTTGGCTCTGTAAAGCATCCCTAGTTTTTGATGAGTTTTTCTTATTCAGTTTTATACATGCAGGTCGAATGTAAGATTATCATTCACTATCACCCCTAATAATTGTCTATGAGAAGTGACTTCAATAATTGTACTATCAAGAGAGAGTACTTTAAAATTATTATTTTTTCATGAGAGAGGAATTTAGGGACAAAATGTAGTACCCCAGGATTCATGAACATAAAATCTCGTGTCCAAATAGTGGCACGGCTCAAACATGGAGTTCGGAGCCTGTGCGATTCAGAAAAGTAGGCTGGGGGCATGTATGAGCCTCCCAGCACTATTCTGGCATAGTCTGAATAATGCTAATTATCTCCTTTGCTGGAGAAAACCATGCAAATGAGGTAAATAAGCGATTCTGGAAGCAGGCAGACATCCGTGCCAGAATAGTGTCCACTGCAGAAATGTATTCGGCTACTAGCCGAATACATTTCTGCAAAAATTAAAATGGAGGCATGACAGCTCAAAATAAAGCACATATTATAATCAGTAGGCATGCCAATGGCAAAAAATATGGCCATTGGCATGGAAAAGATTTACAAAATTATAAAAAAATCTAAGTTTTTTTGGCCAATTCCGGCCGTTTAAGCATAGAGCAGCAGTGTGCAAACGGGATCGGGCCAAAAATAAAAAAAAATGTGAAAAGACAATTTTAAGTGAAATCTGCATTTTGCCATTATAGTCTATGGCATGTAGAATCAAAACAATAACAGGGAACAGTGGTTGCTAAGGAGAAAGGCTGCGGTGTAGTGGTGTAACAAGGGACTATGGCAGTGGGGTATGCAAATGAGCAAAATTTACTGAATCACAAAGTGGGAGACCTTGTCCGAATGCGCCTAACTGTGTAGGAGCTATAATTCTGCAGTGTAAGCAGGAGAAGCAGCCGACATGAAAAGGGGGTGTGTCATGCTTGGTGTAAACACATTGGAGCTTCACAGCTCCCATTTCAGCTTAGCTAAGCACAGCTAAGCAAGGGGGTGTGTCTGGGACTGTATAGACTCATTCCATGAAATGAAGAGCATGTTCTTGTCCAGGGGATAGCCATTTCTACTGCAAAGTGTTTACTTTAGCTAAATGGGTTTGCATGGCATGCACCGGGTCTAAATCAAAAAAAAAAAAAACAGGAAATAGCAAGACTGTTTACATTTGGACACCCGGTTTGCACGGCACACCTCGGGGCTTAAAAGGGGCAGAAATGGGAAGGGAAAAAAGAAAAGGGAAATAGCAGAATAAAAGCAATCAAGTACACATAAAATAGCAAGCAGGTGGAATGTATTATAGCCAGCCAATCATACAGGCAGCATCTGCAGCAGAACAGTATAAACTATGCTAACAACTTTCAGTCTGTTTTTTCCCACAAACTCTGCACCATTGATGTACACATGCAGGGGAATTTTAACCAACAAAATGTTAGGGGCTGTCATTGCTTTGATTCATCAGTATGTGCTAGAGGCTGAGGGCAGTGAGGAGGATAATGCTGACAACTGCCCCAGAATGAGGAGGAGGAGAAGAGTGTTCAGACCCAGGGTAACGTTCCAGGAACTACATGATCTGTAGATAGTAGAAAGTTACAGGGTCAACAGAGACATACTTCAGCAACTCATTGAGCTGTGCTGGCCTCACCCCAGACCCAGAACCAACAGAGGGGATCCCATCCCAGTGGATACCAAGGTAGTGTAGCCTTAAGAATACTAGCTTCAGGTACTTTCCAAAGACCTACTGGGGACATCATGGGGTCTCACAGGCATTTGGATCCAGGATACTCCACCAGTTCCTGGATGCCATGCTACCACATGCCGGTGAGCACATTTACCTCCCCAGCACCTGTGAGGAGTTGTCCAGCAATAGACACCTCTTCCACCATGTAGCAGGCAACCTGGAGGCACTGGGTGCCATAGACTGCACGCACATCCACATCAAAGCACCACCTGGTGAGCAGGGTAGGGTCTACATAAACCACAAGAGCTTCCCCTCCATCAACTGCAAGGTCGTGTGCAATGCCCAGAGCATTATCATGAATGTGTATGCTGGCAGCCATGGAAGCTATCACGACTCCCTCATCTGGCATTCCTCACAGCTGAATCAGGGCTTTGCCAGGGGGGACATCACACACAAACCAGGATCATTATAGAGTGTGTGTTCAGGATGCTCAAGTTACGGTTCCACTGACTTCATATATCTGGTGGAGCCTTGCAGTACTCTCCAGCCACATGTGCAGAAATGTTCCTAGTATGTGCCATGTTACACAATATGATCCTGCAGAAACAGCTGCAGCAGGAACAGCACAGGGAAGGGCCACACAACCCCCCCACCATTGTCAAGGTCCTCACAGGCACAGAGGGACTCGGAGGAGGAACCCTATGAGCCAGCTCCTGTAGGCAGATGGAGACATGCCCAGTATGGCCTGACCTTGGCAAAGAGGTAATGCATAGCACACACACTGACACTGTAGGCACCCAGGGACTGACACCTCTCTCTGACTCGCACACACAGTAAAATGGATGACACACACATCACACTACCTGTAAATTACCTGTACAGGCAGTGTACTGTGTGCATCCAACATAGGCAGTCCTCAAACACTGTCCACACAACTGCTGCAGGCACAAGATAAGTCAGTTTTCTTAATAATAAATGAATGTATTAGCATGTTCTGGTAGCATATCTATGGTATTGCTGCATGCATGCAAGGGAATGGGTGGCCTACTGGGATAGCAGCAGACAAGTGACAGCTATGTGGGATGCCAGGAAATGTTTGCCCAATACTGGTCTCCCCAGACTATGCATTAGTACCCAAGGTGACAAAATCCACTGCAGTATATGTGGGGGGGCCAACTAACTGGGGGGGCATAGGTCACAGGCATGGATGTCAGTGTGGGGGACCCATACTCACCCCTCAGCCTCACCCAGCAAGTCAGCTGTAGAAAACCATAAAGAAATGTCTGGCAAAGGTCCACAAATGGAAACAATGATGAAATATCCCCTACAGACTTACACAGTGATTGCACAGCGGTTCTTGCAGTTACAGTAAGGCTCTGAAGGGTAAGAAGTCTGAAGCTCAAATGTATGCCATTACAATCTGACCTGTGGTCTTTAGTGATATGCCTCTAGTCTCCAAGACAGGGCACAATAGTATGCTAAATGGAACCAAAATGTAAAGAAAATATCAGCACAGTCTGTGCAACTGTGTACAGTTGACAGGTGTGACCCCCCCCCCATATTCCCATAGAAATGTAGCAACAGGTATGTTTGCAGGGAAAAATCAGCAGAGCACAAATTGCCAGGGCTGTCCCAATACACATGATAACTTGTTGCATGTCCACAATATGCAGGGGTCAATGACCTATGTATATGTATGGCTAATACTATCAAGATTTGGCCAGCACCTACTCCCACCTGTTGTGTTATAGTGACCCAGGCACAGTGCCGTCTTTGACAGGGCCATGTTCAGAGAACTGCAGTGCCAACTAGCATGCATGTCAGCCACATCTATGGTAGGAGATATACAGACTGTCTAGATGTCAATATCTGTTAATGCAGGAAAGCTGTACAGGTCATGGACAGGGGACCACTCATATGGAGAATACACAGCCTGGAGTAACCTACACAGTGCCTACCATACCTCTCAACTCTACAGATGTATTGTACAATGTCCAGAGGTTTGCATTATAATTGTGGTTTGTATAACATGAAATAGTAGCTGTCACTGGCAAATCACGCAAGACTAAGGTCAGAAAATAATGACAGATTGTAGTGTCAGACTGCATACCCGTAGAATCATGCATGCTATTGCAGAACCTTTTATTGAATCACCTTCTGAGGTTTGTAAGGCCAATACCTAAAATAGTCCTTACATGTAGGCCTCCCTCCCCCAATCACGTATGGCTTTGTCCAGATGTCTGGCTGTCAGAAGTTGAGGTACCTGAAGGTGAGTGTACTGCCAGTGTATGAAAGGCTGCCACTTTTCTGTGTCAGCACTGACAACGTGTCAGTGGCCAACAGTCATACCCCTGGAATGACACAGGTTGTCACAGAAGGAGCACAAGTATGCCTTGTATATCTATTCTGCTTGTCCTAACATTGCATTTGTCTGCCAACTATTTGCCAAACAAGAAAGGGTCATGTCAAACAGCAATGGCAGACAGTGGCGAAGCAGACATCAAACCAATAAGAGCAAACAAACAATTACCAAACCAGTCTCCCAACTGTCTATGTTTGGCAGAACATGATTAACACCCCATCCTTGTGTGTGGGCCTTTGTCTGACTGTCATATTTTGGCCTCTGCAGATGTCAATCTGTGATGGTATGACAGCTAGGCCCACAGGTAGTCTCATAATAACATATAGCAACACAAACTGTCTAAGGACCATACCAAATGGAGTGGTGCAATGATGGACAACCTGCTAAATAGGTACACTTAGAGATGTTGTGAATTCCACAACCCTGTGTGTGATGTAATGGCATGTTCCCTGCCCACATCAGAATTACAAATACATAACAGCAGCCA
>NC_056732.1:738760464-738810464 GCF_019279795.1 Protopterus annectens
AGTAGTGGTGGATACAACCACACTACAGTACCACTGTGCTATCTGTGTCATGTATCTAGCACTATCGTTCATGGACTGTGCAGGTAGGGGCTGTGCTCAGCTCTTTCTCAGCAGACCCATGTACAGGACTATGACTCTGTGTGCACTATCAGCATGAGAGGCCAGACATTCATATGAGAAGCAGACACAGAAGCTTGTGATTATCAGGTTAGACTAACAGGCTGACCTGTGTCAGGAATACATACCCCAAACCTGTCATACACAGTACCAGGCAAACCGTCATCAGCAGCATGACGGTTGAGTGGATATGACAGAAATGGCAGGGGCAACAGGTGCTGATAGCTGAAGCTGTTGCAGTGAATGTAATGGCTAAGCTGGTGAGTGACCTAGTACAAGTGCCAAGTAACCTCCCCTGTATGAGCACCCAGGTGACATGTATGCAGGCTGGGTGGCTGTGTCAAGGGTATGTATGCAAGGTTACACTGTCTGCCACAATCGCCCCTCACACAGTGTTGCATGAAAATGCACCTGGTAAACAGGTACATATACAGCTGTACCTTGGCTATGAAAAGGTCACTGTGTTTCCACTCCCCCCTTACTCATCATTGCTACTGTCAGCACGGCCACAGCCTGCAAACACACAGACACCTGGAACACTACAAGAATACAGTACATGACACTACAGTCAGTCAGCAGTACTAACAGCAATAGTGCACCATGGCTAACAAGGTACATACACCTCGATGTGTACCCATAACTACTGCCAGCAGACAGCACCGTACACAACATGACATTGCTACACTGTACCAAAGTCACCCTGTGCATCAGACCCATACAAGCATGATTGTGCATCACTGGTATGTATAACAGGGTTGTGGCACATGTAGTAGCACATGCACAGGTTGTGGTGTTGGATTGCCAGAAGCCTAATCTGAGCTATATGGATGACATCATGTGTGTGTGTGCGTGTGTGTGTGTGTGTGTGTGTGTGTGTGTGTGTGTGTGTGTGTGTGTGTATGTGTGTGTCTAGAGGGGTGATGTTCACCTGGACTGTGCAGAGAAGCTGTGCATGTCTGGTGGTGACTGGCCTGGGATAGGGATGTGTGAATGTTTGCTCACCAACAAGCAATGTGGACACCTGACACAGGACTATGTTGGAACGCTGTGGACTGTAAATTGCAGAATGTATGGTTCACTGTCTCCCGGCAGGGATGCGGTAACTGGTTCTGCCAGGAGTATCACTGGAACTATCAGGCCCAAAGACAGATTCAGTACTACTCCCTGATGGTGACTGCTGTCTGCTGGACCCATGTCTTTGATGGGACTGGCCAGGACAACATGTATATGGCCTGCTCCAGTGTGGTATGGACAGCACCCTCCCTTCAGTAGTGTTGTTGGTAATGCCACTATGGGACTGTGAATGTGCACGGCCATGTGGGCTCATAGCTGATCATGTCACTGACCTACGTCCACCTGGCCAATGCATTACTCCCACCACATGTTCAAGCACAGACATTGCACAGTTGAGCAGTGACAACGTCTCATCCCACTGCCTATCCACAAAATTGGCAAGATGACGTATGGCATCACAACTGCCGTGGAGGTCATCACGCATGACAGGGAGCACTACGTTCATGACCCTGAGCATCTGTCTGGTGTTGCAGTCAGTACACACCTGTGCCTCCATGACGGACCATAACATGCATCTGGTGACACCTGTCATGGCACATGCAACAGGGGCTTGATGGGCAGTGGTCCTCTGTTGAGCACCCTTGTCCATCTGCCTGTGTGTGACCTCACCTGATCTCTGCCTATGGCCGGTGTCTACACTCACACTTGTCATACTCAGCACACTAGCCTGTTCCATGCCACCACCCTTAACCTGTCCATTATCTGTGGCTGCTGGGACTGGGCATGTGTGGGCATACTGACTGTGTGTGGGGACATGGTGGAGGAAACTGGGATAACAAACAATGGCATGGATCCATGCACTGACAACCCCACCTGTGCCTCACTATGACCACCATCACGGGAGTCCACTAAGACACTGACATCAGCTGTATGACACTGCACTATCCTACCAAGTACTATACATGTCAAAGACCAGGTGAGGGCCTTGCGTGCATGATGCGTGAGTGCAATCTATCTTACAGAAATGAGGAAATGCCATCAAGGCTAGTTTGGACATGGCCTTGTATGCCACACACATGTCACCTATGATCAGTCTGTATGAGACTGAGTACAGGGACAGGAGCTTTCAGCCTACCTGTATAGGAAAGGTGTTGCAGACCCTGGAATTGGCTGGTCAGGAACCTCTGTGGTCTCTGCAACTGCTGCATTTGCTTGGCAAAGTACATGCCAAAGGAATCATTGTACTTGCTAATGGGCTGATAAGGGTAGAGTACAGGGATGTTGTGGCTGCCTGGTTCCTGGATGACATACCTGTATTTGTGAGGTGGGCCATGTAGACAACCTTCTGTACAATGGCACCCACATGGTGGGAAGCTGTCAGGTTGCTACCAACCTTGGTGCACAGGTTGCCTCACACCTGATTGCATGCTCAGTATATTATTACTGTCATCATTAGTGTGGATGACATCTGCCACAGCAAGGAGAATGATGCCTCTCCTGGATTTCAGTTTGCGGAAATGCTTCTTGCACCAGTCATTAATTGGGTGAGGGCCCCTTGGGGGATGCTCACATTAGTAGGGAAATGTAAGACAGTGGCCAGCCTGCAAGCATCTGTACAACTGGTCAGCCACAGATCACTGCATTTGTGCTGTACCTCAGATATGTATATCTGAAACAGTAGAGGTCTCCAGACCAATCCATGGGGTACACCGCTTTGGAACACTCTACTACTAGAGGTGGGTTCCACTGCTTTGACCGAGTGGGTACTATCATTGGGCCATTTAGCTACCTATCTGGTAACATACACGTTGATGCCTAGCTGTGTAGGCATATGTATCCTGGCCGCCTGGGATTATTGTGAGAGAACTGGGCTAGGTGAGGGTAGGCATTGATCACCATCTTCCCCCCATCCTTGTGTATGTTGACCACTTCAGAGAGGTTGACCAGGTTTAACAGGCTTGTTCTCCATTTGACAATAGCATGCTGTGTGGGCTCAGGCATTTCTATGTTGCCAATGTCCCTGTTTATAATCTCCTTGATATTGCCTTCCATTCACTTGCAGAGCAGCTTAGTTAGGCTGATGTGCATATGACTGGCTAGGTTGGTGGATTGCTCCACCTTTGTGTATAGGAATGACAGTGGCTGTCCGCTGTGCAGATGGGATGACACTGGTGCTCAGGCTGTGGTTGACTACAGTGTGGAATGGATCTGGGAGCCCATGACTGTGTTCATGTGGGATGCAGGCAGGGATGGTATCAGGCCCATGGAGACTTGTTTGTTGCCTCTGAGAGGGCATTACGGACCTGCTTCCTTATGATGAGGGGAGGGGGGCAGGTGTTGTGCATTCACATGTGTACCAATGAGGGGATGGAGGAATGTTTAACTTCACCTGTCTGCAGCCAGTTGCCTATATCTATGCCATATGTGATGTTATTGACCACCACTACAGAGCAGATTTGTGTGCTGCCTCTGGGATTGCAGACACATGTGTGGAAGGCCTAGTGATTGGCCTTGGTGGATGTGTCCAATATGCACTCAAAGATAACCTTAGATAAATTCACCTTTGACCTTATTTGCTTGTGCAGACCAAGGTGACATTGCGTCCAGTAAGGCACCTGTTCCGTCTTGTCCCTGTCCAGGAATTATTTCCACCTGTTATGGTATTTGTGTATTGCTGCTGCCCACCATGGATGTTTACTCTACCTTGAAGGAGATTATGTTGTCCAGTCAGGTATTGCTGAGTCCATACAGCTATGTAGGTGCCCACATAGTATTGTGGTGTGGGCCTGGACACTACTGCTAGTTTCAACTGATGGGACATTGGCTGTAAAGCTACTTCTGCCTTCTCTGAGGAGATTTATAATCATTTGTGTAAAGTCAATTTTGTTTGACCCTGTCAAGGGGTGGGGGCAGGGGAGATGGTGACCTGAACGGTGATGGCTATGTGGTCAGATCTTATCAAGGAAGATCCACTGCATTGCCATTGACAAAGCTGAGGAATCTCTGTGCATTCATGTTCAGATTGTATAGGTCATGCACCCTATGGTTGGGTTGTTGAAGTCACCCAGGAGCAGGGTGGCTGATTGAATCCTGACAGATTCCAGCAAGTTCCAATAGGTGTGGTGGGTGTCCATAGTCATGGCTGGAGGCCTGTAGCTAGCTATGATTTGAGTATGTGTTTTGTCAACTGTTAACTGCACTCAGAATGTCTCCCACATGTCATGCTGTTTGGCCAGCCTGGAGGTATATATGTGTATGTTATGCTCAACACTCCACCTCCTGTGGCTTTGCAGGCCTCCATTTGGGGTCTAAACATATGATGGGATGAGTAACCTGGCAAGGTTGGTGTAATCTCCACAACTACAAAGCAGTTGTCAGTGACTGCACAAATGTTGGCATCCTATAGCACAAGGTATGCCTGCACTGACATGAGTTTCATGCTAAGACACCTAGCTCCTATTAGAATAGGACATCTGCACAAGGGCACACATTACTGGTGGGCAAAGGCCAGACAATAGTGTCACTGTATGAAACTAGCTAAAACACAAATAGTTGCCAGCAAAGACGGTGTCGCATTCACAGGTCTACTCCACAGGATATGACTTCTGACAATCAAATGTATGATATTATGTTATGATTTCAGTCTTTAATTGGTTGCCAGTGATGTGCCAGACAATATACAACTGTATGAGGCATTGACTACAAATATAAGGCAGACAGATGGTCAATCTGCATAACTCTGGACAGTTGTCAGGTATGGGCTCAGTATATAACATACAGTTCAACACATACTTCTACACCTGTTGTGTACTATGCACATACCTTATATAAGTCCCTACATTTGTAGGAGAAGCATATGTATCATAGTAGCATTCACAGGTGATATATGAATATGTACAACATCCCAGGAGGCTGGCCTAACAGTTTCATACTCAGTATTGCACAACAGACACTCCAGTAGTAGTTATACATGAGCTGACTTTTGCAGGGGTGACTCAGGGGCCAGAGATGTAATCCATGTCAATGCAGACAGAGCAAGCAGGAATGGCCATAGGTGGCAGATAGCAGCATGTGAGTCCAGCAGGTCTTGTTGCAACCTAGTGTTTAATGTCCTATTTGACATTATTGCATCCCCCTTCTGCATTCCATTAAAAGCTTATGCGATTGACATACCTGTTATAGTGCTGAAGAGTTTCCTCAGAATACTGCAAATGGTTAAGTTTGTGTCATTGCAGTCTGTCTTTGTATAGATGGGTTCAGGCCTGTGTTGCATAGGCAGCAGCTTGCCTTTTGTAGATAATACTCATGAGCAGGTGATGGCCTGTGCACAAATTAGTGTCTCCCATTTGCTACTTGCATCCAGAGCAGCTGTGTTGTCTTTCTATTAGCCAATGCCATAGCAATACAGTGTTATAATTAAGTCCTTCATGTGGACCTTGCTCCTTTTCGTTGCCTGTGTGGAGGACATTATGGAGGTGTGGAGGCTACAGCTTCACAGACAGTAGGTGGAAATACCTCTCAGGACAAGACATGTGGAGATGGCCCAACAATATGGGGGACAAAGCTCCAGAGTTGGGTACAGATTGTAAGTATTGCTATTATACACATAGAGGATTGCTAGATTAACAGGGTTTGCATTTTCTGCGTGACTTGATGTCTGACAGTGATATGTCTCTGACATACATCTCAATTGTCCAGATGCCCACAGACTGCCCAGAGGTTTGCCTGTTATGTTTGGTCTGTTCCTCAGACAACTTCGTTTTTGTGAAATCAGTAGGATAATGTGAGGATTGCAGTCAGTAAATGCTGACATCCATTAGTGTTTCAGACATCATATCCTTCAGAGATGTTATGTTACAACAAACCTGTGACACCAACAACTGTTTCAATTTGTAACACCATCATGTGAGATATGTCTCTCTTTCTGAGCCCCTGTTCCCTAAGTATGTCATGCTTTGTCCGGATGTCTTGCAGTAAGAGGTACAGAGGTTTGGTATATCATTATTTAGTGACTGCACTCCTAATATCATCCCAGTGACTTAGCAGACTCCTGGACATGGTATGCAGCAGTGGCCATAAACATGGTGCCACACCCTGGACATTCTGTGGAGATATGTACAGTTGAGAGTTATGTATGTCTGGACATTGTTAAAAGACTGCCAAGATTGTGTAGCAGTGCTGTGTGTAAATGTTTGTTGGGCTGAGTACGGAGAGTAACAGATGTGAGTGTCATAGCTCCTTTTCTATCTGACTGTGCATGCTGCTACAGTTGCTGGTGGTCTATAAGATATATATGTTTGTAGGTGCAAACTGGGAAATATCCTGTAATACCTCAGGATTCTAAGTAGACTGTAAGTTGGGGTAGTATATGTCAGTGTAGTGTGTGACTGGCAATCAGGATATGTTTGTTCAAACAGTCATTCTACTCTGGAGTCCAATTGGGGTACTGGCATGTTGCTGTGACTGTGGTGCAATTGGTTGTAGGTGGACATTTTTGCACCAATGTCTGCTTTTCCCTACAGTTCCATCCCTGTATTGCATGCTGTATTTGGAAATACATGGGTAATTCCCCAGAGCTGATTTAGGGTATTGTCATGTTGGTCTTACTGTGGTTCAGAGGGTGCTGGGTGAAATTGTTGACAGGTCTCACTGTTTTCTTTTCTGTTACATGACTGCAGTCATACCTCTCCACTGTCCAGATGTCTAGACACTGTCCGGATGCGTGGCTCATATCTTTGGTCTGTTCTCCATAACAGTTGTGGGTTTCTGAGAAATCACTGGGGTGATGTAAGCACTGACATCAGTAAATAATGGTATTCATTTGTGTTTCAGACCTGGAATCTATCAGGAATTATATGTAAAATCAAACCATGCTCCTCTAGCAGACTTCTATGCGTATAGCAGCCATATTTCAAAGATGTCACTATTGTTTGCCCTTTATCCCCCAACTTTGTCAGGGTTTTTTGCAGATGTCTTGCAGTAAGAGGTTGATTATTTATCTATATATATATATATATATATATATATATATATATATATATATATATATATATATATATATATATATATATATATATATATATATATATATATATATATATATATAAATATATATATATATATATATATATATATGTATATATATATATATATATATATATATATATATATATATATATATATCTATCTATCTCTCTCTCTCTCTCTCTCTCTATATATATATATATATATATATATATATATATATATATTTGTATTTATATATATACATTATATATATATATATATTTGTATTTATATATATATATATATTTGTATTTATATACACATATATTTTTATATAAGTGTATCAGAGACATATATTTTTCCCTTATGTGAAATGACTGTAGTGCATGATATGCTCATAGAAACATTGCAAGCTCTTACAGCTCAGATGGTGTAGAGGTGTGTTGCAGTGATTGTAGAGCATAGGGTTCTGGGTTCAAGACATTGGAGTGATAACTTTTTTTCATTAATGTTAAGTGACCAGAATGCATGATATACTTGTAAAAGCATTAAAAATTCTCACAGTTCAGATGGTATAGTGGCATGTTGCTTTGATTGTGGTGCACAGCATCCTGAGACTTGGCAGGGCTGCTTATTTTGTTTCTGGGCAGAACAAGGGCTGATGGAGACAGAGTGATTAAGGCACTTTTAATGAGTTTTAGGTGAGCTTGTCCAGTTTTGCATGGAGCTAAGCGATGCTAAGAGATGGTTAATCCTCTTAGCTTCACTTAGCACTGCTTACTCACGCTTACACCAGCACTAATTTTAATTAAAGAAAAGTAATCCATTGCTCACTTTTCATTTAAAAACAATCAGGATAATGGTTTAATTAATCATTAATGATTTCACATGTTATATGCACTCACAATTACATTTTAGACCAGCTACACTACCCTGGTTGACAAATAGCAGTTACTACATAATTTAAAATTAAGATAATTTTAACACTGCTTTCCCATGTAAAAACAAAGTGTCTGTCTTGGTCCTCGAACCATGAATGTCTACATGCAAAGCTAGGACTCTAGTCACTACAATATTTCAGCACAAAGATTTCAACTATATATTTTCATTTATCTCCTATGAGATGTTAAAGCAATGCTGAGCAGAGGGTCGTAACGCGCAAACCCACTCAGCTCCACTTACACGTACTTTAGAATGGAAGAAAAAAAAAATTCATAAACCAACTTTATTTACATGGTCATAAACAAACTTTATTTACATGTATCTGTACTCCTTGTCAGTCACAGTACGGGAAATTGTACAGGTATACATAGGGACAGATTTTAATTACTGCTCTTACAAACTTAGGCAGTGTGACTGTGGTTTTCTAGCAGATCATTGGCAAATCACTCGAAGTTTAGGTCTGGACATACTGAGAGACATTTTGGTTTCAGACTTCATACCCTTCAGGAAATCAGTGCTAATGAAAACCTTTTATTCTATCAGCTTTCCGGGTTTGTCAGTGCAATATTTCAAAAGTATTCCTATTTTTTTGCCTTTGCCCACCCATTATTTATGGATTTCTACAACTTTCTTGCTGTAGGAGGTTGAGAAGTATGTGAGGCAGGCATCTGGGCATTTTGCAGAAACCTATACAGTTGACAGCTATGTCTGTACGGCACTTTCAAATGGCAGACATTCATGTTTCACTCTTCATACCCTGCTGGAAGTACATGTTATTGCAAACCTTTTATTCTATCAGCTTTCTGGGTTTGTCAGTGCAATATTTAAAAGGTGTCCACATTTTTGTGCCTTTACACCCCCCACCCCCTATGGCTTTGTACAGCTTTCTTGCTCTAGAAGGTTAAGAAGTATGTGAGGCAGGCATCCAGGCATTCTGCAGAAACCTGTACAGTTGACAGCTATGGCCATACAGCATTTTGACATGTCAGACATTTGTGTTTCAGTCTTCATACCCTTCATGAAGTTTGTGCTACTGCAAACCTTTTATTTTCTCAGTTTTCTGGGTTTGTCAGTGCAATAATTAAATGGTGTCCATATTTTTGTGCCTCTGCCATCCCGTTATTTATAATTTGTACAGCTTTCTTGCTCTAGGAGGTTGAGAAGTATGTGGGGCAGGCATCTGGGCATTCTGCAGAAATCTGTACAGTTCATGGCTATGGCCGTAAAGCACTTTTACAATGCACTGGGTGTGTGACAGAACCTGTCACACACACACCTTGCACTGTTTCTTGCTCCCCTATCTATTTCAGTGTCCATGGATACTGAAATACTTAAATTATTTCATTTCAGTGTCCGTAAAAACTGAAACACTTTTCAAAAGTGCTGTACGGCACTTTCTTAGTGGAGGAGGCATGTTAGACACACCCCCTCTGCACTCAGTGATGTTCGTGTCCACATAGCCATAACAGTAGTGTGCCTTCATGAATATGCAAGGCACGCTATTGCTACAGCCATGCTTACACAGACACGGTCCACTCTGTGTCAGAATAATGCTATTCCAACACAGATTTTAATGAATCCCAGTGGTAGTGTTGTCTTTTTTCGGGTTAAGCATGATCTGTGAGTTACTAAGCCATGTTTCAGTGGCTGTTAAAGCTTCCTGAGTAATTTTTTTTGGAGGTGGACTGTGTTGTCAGATGTGCAAATGAGAGTGGAATCATCTACATACTGTATTAGGGTGGCCTGTTGTGTGGAAGTGTAGAGTATTGATGAAAATGTTAAAGAGGATGGGACTAATGATAGAGCCTTGTAGTACAGCAGCGATGACTGGGAGGTAAAGAGAGAGTGTGGAGTGCCATTTTACTGGCGAAATGGATAACAAGAATGTGCCCTCAGTTTAGAAGAAAATGATCTAAGAGAAGAGTAGTCAAGTAAAAACAAAGACTTTACAGTGCTGAGTAAACATTTCACCAAGCAAAGTAAGCAATGTAGCAAAAACCAAACAGTAGAATGATGAAACGAATCCCGGCTTCTAGCATAAAACAAAGATTTTAACAAAAATAATGTAATATAAGCGATTTCACAGCTCTTGCTGCTTCTTCAGATGTATTAACAACACTAACTTACACCAATTTATGCATCCTACATTTAGTCTTATGTTCAATTAAGTTAATCAAAAACTTTTAAAACTTTTAAAGTGACAACATACATAAAGACATCTCAACCACAATGCATATACAGAAAATATTATGCAGCATATTATGCAAATAAAGAATAAGTGCAAACATACCTATTTAAACAATGAACTTGCTTTTAATAAAGGTTTAATGGGGACTTTATCAAATCCAGAGCCATGATCCACTCTTAGTCTAACTATCCATGTGCTCGCTAGACACTCAGTGGCATTTCTAACATTCCCTAACCTCCGATTAACTTCTAGTTTGTCTATAACCTGAAACCTAAAACTATGTAAAGTAGAAGTTTCTCTCACATGTTTAGATAGTGCACTATTGCCATAGCCATTTTTAATATGGTGTTGATGACCTCTAATGCGGTCCCTCAATAATCTGTCTGTTTTGCCTACATAAAATGTTGTACAGCATGCTAAATATACTACATGAGAGTAACTGCAGGGAGCATGTACATCAAAGATATATTCTTTACCTTGGACAGGGTGCAAAAATTTCCCTGAGCTATCTCTATAGCTGCAATATTTACAAGGGTAGCATGGTCTAGTTCCTGCTTTGCTAGATCTCTTGGCTGTATTGCTAGGTTTACCATTAATAAGTTGTTTAGGATAACACAACATTTGCTTCAAAGACCTCTTTCTCTTATAGACAAAATTGGGATGCTCACCTACCATCTCCCTCAGAGCCACATTAGTGGTAATTATTGGCCAATACTTTTTGATGACATCAGCAACACAACCTGTAGTACGAGAGTAACAGGTACTTTACATCTCTTGTCATTAATACATTTAAATCTAGGTAAAGGGGGATCTGATGAAAAAAATGGTCTGCCTCTACTGCCTCTATTATTAACTACTCTAGATAGCATCTTGTGTACTTCTTGTCTTCTATATCCTCTATCAATAAACTTATTCTGTAGCATCCAACTCTACTGTAAATTTTCATCACTAGCATTCACTCTTGAAATTCTTAGCCCTTGACCCTGTATAATATTGTTGAACACATGATGTGGATGCATGCTCATATGATGTAAAAAACTGTTTCTCTAACAAGATTTTCTATATAACATAGTGTCAATGACCCCATCTTGAGTAACTTTGATCAGTGTGTCTAGAAAACTTATTTTGATTTTAGAAAACTCAGCAGTAAATTTAAGAAAAGCAGTGCTGCTATTAATATATTCGATGAAACTTAATAATTCATCCTGTACAAATCTATCAGAACATATCTCTCCTCCCATATTAACATGATAAGATTAGCATAGCTATTGGCACATGGTGTGTCCATAGCTATACCATCTTTTTGTAAATAATAGTTCCCATTAAAAACAAAAATGTTACACAAAACCATCTCAAGCAAATTGCATAGCATCTCTATTTTGTTGTCACTAAAAACATCCTGACTTATTAAAAACTGCTTGATCCACTCAATACCTACAGTGTTTGGAATAACCGTGAATAGCGAACTGATGTCCAAGGTCACTAAATACCATTCACAAACACCAAGAGAGGCTTGCGTGAACTCATATAGATCTATTAAAAACTGTCTAGAATCACTTAAAACATGACACTTGGTGTCCAAAATGGGTCTCAGATTCTTCTCAAAGAAAATGAACATGAGTTCTTTGCTCCACTCCTGTCCTGAGACTATAGGTCTCAACGGAGGATTAGTGGAGTCTTTGTGCAGCTTGGCTAGGCCTTGGATAAAAGGTATCAAGGGATTATCTACCAGGAAGTATTCATGTAAAGTTTATCAATCAAACACACCAATAGCAGACAAATAAGTCTGTCTTTCATCCTATTCATTTTATTACTAACATCAAACAGTGTAATCTGATTGTAAAAACAAGTGTCCGATAGCATATCAATCATTCTCTTAACATGCCATGAGGAATTTAGCACTACTATTGAGCCCCCCCTTGTTGGCAAGGCATATAACAATAGCATCATCCTGCATCAGTTCATTTAAATCCCTTCTTTCATTTGCTGTAATATTAAAGAAGCGTTTATCAATACCTCCGTCACCATAGTTTCTATAAATATCATCCACGCATATTCTTTCAAAGGCTTTGATGAGCAGATGTAAGGCAGGTATAAACAAACTCAGTTTTCTAAAAAATGAATTAAGAGAGCCTTCATCATTGCTTTTAAACACAAACTTCAAAATTGTGTTCCTAGTAAAAGATTTTAGATCAGAAATAACTTCAGTAATGTCAGCCTTCTGTGAAGGCACAAAGGAGAGGCCCTTTTGCAAGAGGAAAAGTTCATCAACACTCAAAACTTTGCTTGATAAATTATATATCAAGCCTTTTGCCAGTACGTTTGATGCTCGGTGTTTCCAAAGACTCCTGGTTCAATTTTCGTTTGTTTCTTGTCCTGCTCACAGATCTTGATCTTCTTTCCATGACTTGTTGATTTATTGGCAACTGAAAATTTGATCCACTCTTTCCGCTAATCGTGAGGAACTATAGACTCTCTTTTGGCTTCATTGTGAACTTCAGCAGAAACAACAAACATTTTCTTTCTCACTCCCAACTCTGTGCCATTGATTGATACATCCAGGGGTTTGATGACATCATTACAGACTCATGAGGGCACCTGATTGGTTGAAGATTGAATGTGGTCTGGTTGCTTAGAAACAGCAGGTGGTGGCTCCCTTTTGTTAATCTCATCAGTGGTATTCATGGTCCTCGGCCAGTAAATACCATGGCCATTGATAAAGTAATTTTATCCCTATTCAATTTCTTCACCTTAGTATGTAATAGTTTCTGTTCATACAGATAAACAACATCCAGTATCGTATGAAACAGTTTATCAACCAACTCAATAGAAAATTGTTCATATAAATCAGCTACACCTTTCTCAATCTGGGCTATAAGCTCAAATTCATATTTTAGCACACAGTCAAGCAACAACTTGATATACTTAAAACTGAGTTCTAGATTTAATTTTTGCCATTCATTCAACAGAGTAAGACATGCATTATCTTGTGCCAGCATTTTCAAAATGCCAAAGCCCCTAGGCACAACACTCAGCTTTAAACACATCTCAAGATGGTAACGTTGACATTGATCTCCTTTCAGTTTATAAAGCAAATTCTCAGTTCTAGACATACTCATTCTCAGCTTCAAAATATCCGTGTCTGTTTCCACCATATTACAGTCCAACGACATACTCACAAGTGGATTTTCATCCTTCTGTAAGAAACAATGTAGCTTCACCTTCATTTAATTATTTGCAGTTTTCTCAGAAATTTTACATGGTACATAGTCAAGTTTGATACACTCTTCAACCATGGCCACAGCACAAGGTCTAAAAAACAGACAGTCAAGTAAAAACAAAGATTACAGTGCTGAGTAAACGTCTCACCAAGCAAAGTAAGCAATGTAGCAAAAAACAAAAAAGTAGAACAATGACCTTGATGAACCTTGGTCAGGGTGCAAAAATTTCCCCGAGCTATATATATATATATATATATATATATATATATATATATATATATAGCTGGAATATTTACAAGAGTGGCATGGTCTAATTTCTGCTTTGCTAGATCCCTTGGCTGCATTGCTAGGTTTACCGTTAATAAGTTGTTTGGGATAATGCAACAGACAGTCAATAAATCCCCAAAAGTTAGAAGTTTGATAAAAATAAGCAGAACAACTAGGACTGTTCATAGAGAGTCATGCATTATAACAGAAGTAAATAAGATATATTACTGTGCAGCTAAATTAATAACAGATAAAGTCTTATCACAAAAACAAAGGGTAGTAATGAAAAGGAAGAGGAGAAATTGAATGCTATCATGGAAATATCGAATAGGGAAAACTATAAAGTAATTAAGATAAGAAGTGTCACTGTTGGAAGAGTATAGAAGAGGGAACAAAAAAACAAAAACACTCAGAAAGATAGATGTGATTAAAGCAATGCACAGTATCAGAACAGATCAGAATCTATCGTGCACTACTGCAAATAATAAACAAAAATATCAGCACAGGCAGAAAAACTTAGAAGAAATGCAGATAAATATAAAGGACATATGATATATAGCAATATATGTGAAGTATAATGTGTATTATGTTAATATAGTTAGATTACATTTCTATTAATATTAAATTTATATTAAATTTGCCTATGTCACAAGTGATAATTCAGTAAAGGTATATGAAAGAGATAAGTGGCCTGGTGAGCTAATGCACTATGCTGTAGTTGACAGGGTCCAGGGTTTGAGACTTATCAGACCCATTATGGAGTACAATGTCCCCTTCGGCATGTACCTTGCCATGGACATGCAGCAGCTGGAGAGACCACGGAGGTTCCTGACCAGGAAAATCCAGGGTTTCAAACACCTGTCCTATACAGATAGGCTAAAAGCCATGTCCCTCTACTCAGTCTCATACAGACTGCTCAAAGGTGACCTGTGTCTGCCATACAAGGTCATCTCAGACCCAGCCTTGATGGAGTTTCTGCATATGCATAAGTCAAAATCCACTTGAGCAATCCACATGCAAGGCCTAAACCTGGCCTGTGACATTAATAGAACTTGTTGGTGGGATAGATTTGTGTCCCAGAGACTCCCCCTTCTGTGGAATAGACTCCCTCTCCATGTTAAGCAGAGTATCTCTCTAAGAAGGCCTGGACGACTGGATGTGAAACAGAAAATACACCCCTGGGATCCCACCTGTGTCCCTACCGGACAAGGGAAAAAGGTGCTAACTTTGTGGGAAGATGGTCAGGCTTATAAGGGCCTCTGGGTCAATAGCCTAGTATCATCCTATGAAAAAATTGGAAGAATACAAAATAAGCAATTACTGATGACACAAAAAAGTTTTATAGAAAATTGGGAAACAAGGCAAACGGAATTGAAATACCACCAAAAAAAGAAGAAATAGATACATTTTGGAGAAATATCTATAAAGATCCGGTGGAACATGACAAAGATGCTAAATGGACAGAATAAGTAAAAGAGAGAATAAGAAGTTCAAATGTACAGGATATGAAATAGGATTAAGTAACAGCCAGTGAGACTGAAACAAAGTTAAGAAAAGCTCCTAACTGGAAAGCCCCAGGCCCAGATATAGTAGCTATCTTCTGCCTAAACATATTAACAACTTTACATGAAGATTTAACCATGAGTAAGAACTACTAGTATGCACAACATGAACAGACACCAGCCTGGTTAACAAAAGGAAAAATAATAATACCACTTAAAAGTGAACCTGCAAACTACTCTAAAAACTATAGACCAATAATTTGCCTTCCAATAACGTATAAACTATAGACTAGAATTGATGCTGACAGAGTTTATAGTTATTTAGAAAAAAACTCAATCATGGCAATAGAACAAAAGGGCAACAAAAGAAAGTCATATGGAACAAAGGATCATTTGTTGTTGAATAAAGTGATAATGGAAGACTGTAAAAAGGGGAAGAATCTAAGTATTGCATGGATAAACTACAAAAAAGCATTTGACAGTATCTCACATTCATCAATAAAAGAGTGCTTAAAAATGTATAAGCTACACCCTACACTGATCGATTACATTACAGTGACCAAGAAACATGTTAAAGGACAAATTATTATTCCAGAGATAAAAATTCAAAGGGGGATATTCCAGGGTGACTCTTTGTCACTGCTGCTCTTTTGTCTTGCCCTTAACCCATTAAGATGTCTACTTAACAGATTAGGTTACGGCTAAGGTTTGGCTCTCAGAAAACAACATCTTCTTTTTGTAGATGATTTAAAACTATGTAGTTCATCAGATGAGGAACTGAAAGCACAACGACAAGTAGTTAAAACTTTTTCCGATGATATAAGAATGTAATTTGGTCTTGATACATGTGCAAAAGCAACCTTTAAAGCAGGAAAACTGCAGCATCAAGGAAGCATCAGTTTAGGACAACAGTGTGATATAAAAGAACATGAGCAAGAGGGAGTGTATAAATATTTGGGAATTGATGAAGGATCAACAATAAAACATGAACAAATGCAAATAAAACTTAGTAAGGAATATTTTAGAAGACTAAAATGAATACTGAAAACAGTGTTGCCATCTAGGAACAAAGTACAGGCTATAATCCAATTTGCACTTTCTGTCCTGATTTACAGTTTTGGTGCAATTGACTGGCCCCAAAAAGTTTTGGATGGGTTGTAGGGAAAACAAGAAGCATAGCTCATGGTCATCAAATGATTTATAAAATTCAGTGTATACCAAGACTATATATTCCGTGTTCTGAAGGAGGTATGGGCCTTTTCAAAATTAATTATATGTATAAATCTGAAATCATGGGACAGCATCATACCTCTCAACTGTCCAGATTTTCACAGAATGTCCAAATTTTTGTCTCAAACCTTTGGTCTAATCCTCATAAAATTTTTGATTTTCTTGTAAATCACTGGGATGATCTGAAGAATGAAATTAGTAAATAATGTCATACATTTGAGTTTCAGACTTCATATCCTTTAGAAACTGCATTTTAATACTTATTCTAACAACTTTTTTAAGTTTATAAGAGCAATATTTAAAATATATCCCTATTTTTGGGCCTTTGTACCCCCGTTATGGCAGGGTTTGCCCAGAATTTTTGGGATAAGAGGCTGAGAGGAAGTACGGACTGCATGCATATTTGCTGACCTCACAAGACCCAAACATAGTGAATTTTTTGAAACAGAGGAGAATAAGTTTAAGATGACTTCCCTGCTTAGTTGAGCAGAAGCATGTCAGTGTCAAGTGGGAACAGAAATCAAACCAGAAGTTGATAAAAATCAGACAGCAACTGAATGTGCCAAAAAACAAAAGAAAGAACATAAGGTAAAGGATCAGCTGAGATGGAAAGAAATGTGGAAAATGTATAAATATAGTTGCAAGTATTGAAAACTCTTGGAATAATCTCACGTTGATCAGGATCAAATACAGGAATAGTTAAGAACAGGGGAATTTAAACTAAAAGATGAAAGGTTAATAATGCCAGCCCGAGATAGTAGACTATGTACAGGTTAGTTTACAAAGTTCACTGACCATGTGGAAGAAACAGACAAATGTGGGTTTTGTAAAACAGAACTGGAAACAGCCATACATCTTACTGCTGGTTGTGATATACTAATGGCAGAAGGACTGCAAACTGAAAGGTATAATAATGTGGCAAGACTGGTGCATTGGGGATTGTGCAAATGTAATCTGAAGAACACTGGAAACATGAGCCACAAAGCATTATAGAAAATGATGAAGTTTTTTATCAAATGGGATCACCTATTACCAACAGTTCAAAAAAATAGATGCTTGAAAAACAGATATAGTAGTCCATGAAAAAAAGACAACATTAGCATTAATCATTGAAATTGCTATACCCAGTGACTACGATGTCTTACATACAGAGAGACACAAAGTCAAAAAAATACCAGGATTTGCTGGCAGAAGTAAGGGCAATGTGGAAGAAGGATACCCAGACAGTTCCAATAGCAGTAGGAGCAATGGGTCTTATAAAAAATAATTTACAATTTTACTTAGATATGTTACCGATACATGTAATTCATAAGAATTGCAGGAGTCATTAATGGACACATTGCGGGTGTTGCAAAGAGCATTTCTGGCTAGCATCAAAGATTGAAACAATACTAATTTTATGAACTTTAATCATACTTTGACTTAGAAATGGGGTCCATTCTCATCATTATATTAGAAACCCAAAAGACTTGGAGAAATTAAAAGAGACAGATCAAATATATGAGGAAAAAAAGAGACATTCAACAAAAATCCTGGACAGTTGAGAGGAATATCCTACAATGTAATGACAGAATCAGTGAGGTAAGTCAGTGAAGCAAGCACAACTGTTATGCACTTTAGGAATACTCAAAAGTAAACTGTACCAGCATTTGTTCACATGCATACCTCTCAACTTCTCTCCTCAACAATTCTAGACAAAGCTAAAAATCATGACAGAACAAAGGGTCAAAATCATGGAAAATATTTTTAAATATTAGTCTAATTCACTTAAAAAGTTAACAGGTTTGGTGTATCAGCCAGCACTTTCTGAACAATAAGTATGAATCTGGGAGGGGGTTGTCTGGATAAATGTAACTCACTCTCTTGTCATTTTTTTTAATTTTTAACAGTCACTACCTGGCTTTGTAGGCCTAGTGTGCATTTATGAGAAGCAAGATGGGCTACTTAACTGGGCTACTTAACTGGATAACTGCTATGCATAGACAAAGTAGGTATGATTACTGTGATGGTCTGTGAAGGAAAATGACAAGCTGTCTGCTGTTGTTTGCTTATTATACTGGGTTTGCAGGACTATTATAATTTTGCCTGAAGCAGCTTAAAATAGTTCAGTATTTGGCAACATTTTGTCAAGCAAAGGTGAAATACATTAAATGGACACCCTCTTTTTATCACAGTCCAATGGCTGACTTGTGCATAGAAGTGGCTATAATTGTTTGGCGGGGGTTGTCTGGAGGAAAGTAACTGATCCTGTTGTCACTAGCTTGGTTTAAACAGTTACCTCTCATAAAATAAAGAATACAATACAACACAGAATACCCAGACCTTCAGAACCTCTGGGAGTTTGGTAGCCCCTGCAAACCAAGGATCAGTGAGTGGATTTTGATATGGTGACATGGGCTTAATAGTCTTTCTGCCTTGAGCTCCACCTCTTCTAAAACCAACCCTGTTCAGAAGTATAAGTAAGAGGTCACTGTTGCCTGTGTGGGAGAGCTGGGGATGGTGATGTCATTATTCCTTTGACATTCCTTCCAGACCTCAGAGGTCACTATATCTTGTGTTCGACTGAGGAAAGCATAGTCATTACTTTTTTAACTTTCCTCATAAACTTCAGTGGGGTACAGAGAGGGTCACTACAGCTTGCATGGGAGCAGTGTACTGTCTAAAAGCAATATAGTGGAAACATTACTGTAATTCTTTTCTCACTTTCCTCACAAACATCAGGTGTATATGCAAGTGGCTATCTTCTGAAAGGGGGTAAAGAGGCATACTGATTATATATGTATGATAGAGAATATATTGTGTTATGTTGTGTTGTGTTATGTTATGTTCAATGTTTTTTTTTTCAATTATGTCTAAAGCTAACACCAGAGGGATACAAAAAGATGGCTGTCTTTGGGGGGGTAGGGTGGGAAGATATGTTGTGTATACATATGACAGCAACAGCTTGAAATATTGGATGGTGGCTATTTGTGTCTTAATTTTCATCCCAATTTAACACCAGAGCAGGATACACAGATAGTGAATACCTTTTTTGGGGGTGGGGGATGCAGATGTGGTTCCCAGACATGATTTATATATCCCCATAGGCATTTCTCTTCTCAGTTTATTGTGAACTGTTATTTGGTCAATTAATGCTTGGATTCAACTCATTTTGTCCTTGAAATCAAAAAGTAAGATTGAATTTCTTTCCTTATGCATGATTTGTGCATTGAGTCATCAATGGATAAAAAGTTTTGGGGGGGGTTCTAAAATGCACTTCAGAGCATCTATAATCCCGTAGCTTCTGGGTTTCTAGTGATGTCTAAACTGCCAGTTTAATTTAATTATTACAATGCAGTATCGATCATTTAGGGTGTGTTGAAAGGATGCAGGAAACTGCCAGTTTAATTTCGTCATTACAACGCAGTATCGATCATTTAGGGTGTGTTGAAAGGATGCAGGGAAACGCAAAGCTGAAGGATAAGTCTTTATTTCTTTCCTTAATGATGATTTTCATTCATGCCATTGTTGGATGCAAAGGCTGCTAAAAAAACTCTAAAATGCATTTGGAGCATCTAAAACCTCCAAGGCTTCTGAGGACCTAGCGGTCCCCTAGACCCCCCAGTTTAATTCAATTATTTCCACCACGGTTATTTATATAACATAGTCCTGATCAGTTAAAGCTTACTAAAAGTATTCAAGGAAAAAAGTTGAAAACCAAGACTGAACTTCTTCCCTTAATCATTATTGATGTTCAGGCCATCACCGGATGAAAAGGTTGTTAAAAAAATGTAAAACGCACCTTAGAACACCCAGGCCCCCTTCCTCACATGATTCTTGGGACCTTTTGGCCCCAAATCTCTGTCTTTTTTAATCATTTTTGTTACTAGGCTAATCCCACTAGGCTAGTAGTGTCTTTTTATAGGGATGATCTTAGGTAATAGTTACACTACTTAATGAGGCTGTTTCTTTCACATTTAACAGCATGTAGTCTTGCCTACTTAAAATGTGTTGAATGAATGAATGCAGGAAAAAATGAAGAGTAAGGCAAATTGTGAGAGAAAAGGAAGAAAAAGGTCATTTGCATGGTGTGTGTGTGCCAGGACAGTGAGGGGGGATACAGGGTGATGTGGGTGGAGGGTGGGGAGTGGCAGTAGAGATGTACAAAAATGAGTTTAAAACCAAACAGAATATTTAACATGTTTTTAATGTGTGTGTGTGTGTGTGTGTGTGTGTGTGTGTGTGTGTGTGTGTGTGTGTGTGTGTGTGTTTCATAATACCAGACTGGCTAAATATCTTTGTAATATCATTTATTGCAATAGCTTGGGAATTAGGATTTTTTGCCAGCAATAAAAAGGTGATTTGCAAAGAAACATGAAAGGGGGTGGTGGTGGTAATAAGCTTTGAGTGGAAGGAAAGGAGGACATATTTTAAAAGATGGTTTACAATTCAAAAAAGTCATGGCTACTCACCCTCTAGCTTGCACCAAGACACCTCAAGGAATTGCAGTTTGCTTGTACTATTTGATTGGCTACCACTTTTAAATAGCTTATCTGCCTGCTGTACCCAATGATATTACCCCCCCCCCCCCATTTCTCATGAGAATTCAGTATAATTCCGAAATAGATAATGCTCATGTATTGTTAAAATCGAGTTTTTCATTAAGTTTTCGTATTGGCTTGATACAAAACATTGTTTACAATATTTTGAAGTTGTATTATTAGTTTACATGGTAAAACACATTTTCTGCTTCTGTGTTTGCATGCATTCTTCTTTGGTCATGTAAATTCTCAGAATGTGTATAAGCTATTGTCCAAGTGGCTTCCACTATGCGTAGATTAAAGCAAATGTACCAAAGACTGGAATCCCGAACTGCATTTGTTATTTTCATGGAAGCAAGACTCCACCCCCACCTACAATTTACCTATTTATCAATCTTTCTATACCAGCTCCATGGTCACACCAACTCAAAGAAGGGAGGAAATCCCCCCCCCCCCCCCCCCCAAAAGAGCATCACTTATGGCACAGTTCTCCTACAGTGATTTCCATGAAGGAACTCCGCTTGTCAACGGGATGACGATCGGGCAGTTAAAGCTGCAGTTTTCGGTGTTTGTCCAAAGGTAGGCTGTCCACATAAAGTATTTTTTCTTTCGTTCAATTCTGTCTCATAACATTGGACTGTTAACTTGGTAAGTAGATGGTACCTTTGGCAATGCCCCCATTTCTTACTCCACCTCTAAAGATGGGTCCAAAAAGAAAGAAAAAAAGGTCTCTCAGAGCTGAGCACCTCAAAAGTTGTTCTCAAAGTTGAGGGGAAAAGATTTGTAATAGCACCTTTCTATACAGTTCACTGTCATTTATGCTTAAAAAATACAAGGTTTTCAAGCTAAGGAAAGGGCAGTTATGAAACTACACAACATATATATTTGCTAAACTGCTGCAAATAAAGAGCTGTAATACATTTTTACTACAGTTCCTAACATAAACTGTCATTTAACTGACCATATGGCTTAAATGATTGCCCGTACGTTTTTCTGAAAAGATTCTGCACCTCTTCCACAGTGCAGGGCAGGTCGTGCCCCCTCCCCCGAGCCACACAAAAAAGTTTGTGCTCCAGAGCCGCCCCGTTATTCCCGCTCTCCTAACAGCTTGTGGAATCCGGTATCTCCGTTACTTTCCAGCAAGAAGAAATAAAGTCATGCAAGCTGACCACATTTACTGTGTGTTCATTTAGACTTATAATTCTCCACATAAGTCATGAAATGCACAAGATTTTAACGTCAGGTAGTTGCGTTTCCTGTGGAAGGACGCAGCACATACCTTTCTGACAAGGTGAGAACCTGACTGGTCAGGTGTGTGTATCACAGCACTGTGTACAACAGGTGCACATGGTATCTGTTACCTTTCCAGGCGCTACCAATTATCTAAAGGTAGAAACAGCAACATTTGAGCGATCCTCTGATCCGATAGGCTCTCCAGATCCCAGTGGGCAAGTAACTGAATAAGTCGGTGCTTATAATACAATATTAAGGAGCACCTCCATTCCAGAAGGTGGTACGTCAGGCTAGAAATGTTACCTAGGCAGCTGCAGAGAGGGGAGGAGGAAGGGACTAAATGAAGTCTGTGACTAGAACAGGGAGACTGGAAATAGCTGAATGGAAGAAGCGCTGCTTCGCTTACCTTTACGTTGGAAACGTCTTATCTTAGCAACGCTTGCAATGGGCTTTACTAGAATTTAAAAATGTCTGCAAGTCTGGGGCGTTGGAATGAAAGATATCACAGCACATGAATAATGAAAAGAACAGATAAACCACTGGCTTACCTTTCTTTGAAACGCGGCTGTGCTGTAGGGACAGCGGTTTGCACCCGGAGTAAGGTAAGAGGTATAGTTTACACAACCTTCTCACCTCTACCTGTTACTGAATCCAACTTTCTTTCCGAGCGTTGGGAGGTATAAAATTCTCTCTTTTTTATTGTCAAACTCATGTAAATGTCAGAAAGTACACATTTAGTTCTTATTGCCATTGCAATTGGCAGATGACTTTCTTGCAGCACGTGTGTGTGTGTGTGTGTGTGTGTGTGTGTGTGTGTGTGTGTGTGTGTGTATTTCTACCTTTATATGCTGGGCAGATGAGCTGGAGAGTACTAAGAAAGGGAATCACGTAGGAACATTTGAGTAAGTGGCTTGATGAAATTTCGGACGTTCAAATTAAAGGGGGATGAAGCAAACTGCAACTTGACTGTTGTCCCTGTCTCTCAGGTGCACTTCAAAGCTCATTATAAGGAACATTCCTCGTTTTGTATCTTAAAGAATTCATGGAAGGAGCTGTCACACATTCATGTTAAGAACTTTTTTAATGTTACCCATGATAAGTAATAGTAAGTCATATTAATGTATTAAAACAACATTTTCTGCGTATAAAATAACAAATTTTAACCATCCCCTAAGTTTCCCAGTGAAATTCTTAGTAAGGTGTTAGTAAGTGTTCCACGTTTTGCTTATTTGCTCCACATTATGAGAGGCAGTGTTCCACATTTTGGAGATGGGAGGTTCAGAGGCTCAGAGCTATGCTTGTGTTTCTGAGAAGTTACAGCAGCGATATGATGTTTTACTGAATTAAACACACATTTCATAACCAAGGTGGTTGAACTCATGCCTCGCAATTGTCCCTGATTTTGTAGAATGTCTCTGATTTTGCCTCATGTTTGTCCTTTGTCCTATATTTTTCCAAGTAAATCACTAAGGTTTACAGTCAGTCTGTAATGTCAGTCATTTGAGTACACCACTCATCTTCTAAGCACAAGAAATGTGGACCAAGCCAATATAAGGAGTGTGTGTGTGTGTGTGTGGGTGTGGGGGGGGGGGGGGGGGCAGGGGAGTGCAAAATCAGGAGCAGGTTTTAAATATTGCACTTACAAACTTAAAAAGTCTTTAGTGTAGAATAGCAGGTTTGTGTTAACATGCATTTTCCAAAAGGTGTGAACTGTGAAGTGTGAAACAAACACGTCAATAGTTAGTGACGTCAAGACTTACTGGTTTGCCAGAAAACCACAAATTTGTTTGGAAAATAGACGAAAAATGTGAGGCAAAATTCTGGACAGTTGACAGGTATCCATTAGAGTTAGCTACACACTTAGTATTGTTCAGAGAATGCTTGTTGATGCAAACAATTTTGCTCTATTACATTTCAACTGAATTAAAGTAATAATTAAAACTTGTCCCCTATTGCAGACCTTTGTCCACTATTATTTTGTTTACTTTGTCTAGAATTCTTGAGAAAAGAAGTCGAGAGATATTGTAAAACCTTTAACTGAGGGGACAGGTACATAACTAGGCAGTGTATCTCGAGGCCTCTTAAGCTATTCTCACAACTACTTATCGTATGCCTGTGAAATTAAACAAGTCGTAATGAAAGTAATATAGCCTGCTTTTTTTTTTGGGGGGGGGGTGCAACTTTGGAAATGAAAGGTTGACCATCTAAATAAAAGGCAATGTGATAAAAACTTGTATTTAGACACTTGCATTCTAAGTAGATCACCTAGC
The DNA here is from genome assembly GCF_019279795.1 of Protopterus annectens. NCBI lineage: Eukaryota > Metazoa > Chordata > Ceratodontiformes > Protopteridae > Protopterus > Protopterus annectens. The sequence continues at coordinate 738,784,975 of NC_056732.1, forward strand.
ATTATATGTACAAGTGGTTGTGACACGGCAATTAACAGTCCCAGAGTAGCCACCCGTAGTATGTAGATGGTCATTCTCACTTAAACAAGAGGGGTAACACTGCTGATCATTTATAGGCGCCTTAAATGTTGACTGGTACAAATTCAGCAGTAAATACAGCACTGCTGCTAAACAGTTAACCCAGACCTTTGATTTTGAAAGTGATTTTGCTACAAAGTTGTACGTGCTGGCAGCTGGAAGACACTAAAGCCACTAGCCAGAGCAGAACAACAGCTGAAGTGACTCGCCCTTGTGTACAGGTATGGCGTTTGGTAGTACTTTTGGTTGTTATTTATCTATTCGTAAAGCGAATCATTTACTAAAACAGCTTTATTAACACGGTTGCTTCTGTAACATGGCGTCTCTGCATCAGTATGTTCTATCCCTTGTGAATTTTGGTATCAGCATGCACACTTCTTTGTAAGTATTGCACGCATGTTGTTGGTTTGATATGGCTTTGTGGAGGGAGGCCATCATTGCTGTCTAACAGACAGTGCTGACATTCTGCCAACAATACTGGATACAGTCGTGCTAAAGGAAAATACGACGTCTACTTCTAAATCAGATACTAGTGACTTTTTCCGCTCCTAGAAAAAAGTTCAACTGATGTAGGTGTCATAGATCGCCAGTCTTTTAGTTAACAGCTGGTTCTTCGATAACCGAGCTAAGTAGGATCCTGAGGTAGCAGCGACTAGATCGTTACTGTAGAAAAAAACTAAAACAGAGATAATCGTTACATAGTGGGGCAGCGGATAACATTAGCGCTTCACAGTAAGAGGTTCAAGGTTCGATTCTCAGCTACAGTGCATTTTGTGCGGAGTCTCTACGACCTCCCTGTACTCGCATGTTATTTTCTCCGAGTGCAACGGTGGTTTCCTCCCACATTTCAAAGATATGCGATAGGTGGATTGGAGACTCTAAACTGGCCAGAGGTGAGTGTGTAGTAGGGAAAAGAGCCACGACAGGTTTGCCAACCGGCGATATGACCCCTGGTTCTAGATAATTATCAGCTATTAAAGTGACAACCCCGATCCACTGTGCAAAACGGGAAAAGGGATGTATATGGATGGACACATCATAAAAGGAATATCTAATGATGGGGAGGGGTCCACACGCTCACCTTACTGGCAATAGGCAAGGCTGACCCTAGGTCAGACTTCAGTGAAGTACTGTTGTAGCAGCAATTGAGTCAGACCCATAATATATATCAACATTTAATGTGATTATTTTCAAACAGAATTATACAATAAGTAGATGACAAAAATCTCTTTGCTCCCTGCATGTAATGATGTACATTACGAAACGGAAACAAATGTGCAATGTTGATACATTCTTTATCGGTGTAACATGATCCTGAAGAAACTGGGGCACGCTTTCTCTGAAGCGTCTTTGGCTTTGATGTCACTATTTAATGATACAGCTCTGTGCTACTTTCAGTAAATTTTATGGGTGGATTTTTTGTGTGTGTATGTGTGTGTGTTTTCACGGTCAAAACTCAGCTGAGTGTAAGCATGGTGAAAAAAAAAAACGACTCGCTGACCATTTTATAAGCTTGCTAAAACAAATGTGATGTTTTGGTTAAAAAGGTCAGTTTTCTAGGGTTGCCACCTTTTCAAATGCCCAAAGTGGGATATTTTTTGTACAAACGTCAGATTTTGCAAGGCAAAACATACCCACGGCCAGTACAAAGGACGTAATGTTTTGCCTAAATAAACGCGTATTCAGCACGTAAAAATCTTCTACCAATCATTAGCGGACCGGAGTTCCGCTGTGGCGACCTAACCTGGAAAAAGCCGAAATACACAAACATTCTGTTTCTTGTAACATTTAGGTGTTTCAGAAACAGAATAACTGCTTTATGCAACTATTACATTAAATATAGGAAATATGTTTGTCCTAATATCTCAGGACATTTGCCATTTTTTTCAATTTATATACAGGACACAACTGCCCAAAGAGGGACTGTCCCTCACAAAGTAGGACAGGTGGTAACCCTACAGTTTTCGGGCTGGTCATTTCAGAGTTATGCTCATGACTAACAGGTACAGGTCACACACACAGTCTTATTTCACCTTAAAACTGCAAGCATGTTTCCTTTATTACAAACCTCATAAATAGTTTGACTTGACCTTTAGGGTTGCCACCTTTCCAAATGCCCAAAGTGGGATATTTTTTGTACAAACGTCAGGTTTTGCAGGGCAAAACATACTCATGTCCAGTACAAAGGACATAACTTCACTTTTTTTGCCTAATAAAAAGCGTATCCTTGTAGCATTTTACTTGCTTATTCTGTTGGGTATAACATTTAGGTGTTTCAGATGCAGAACAACTATTACATAAAATATAGGAAATATTTTTGTCCTAAAATCTCAGGACATTTGTCATTTTTCAGTTTTTTTTTGCAGGACACAACTGCCCAAAGAGGGACTGTCCCTCTCAAAGTAGGACATGTGGTAACCCTATTGACCTTGTAAAATGGGAAGTATTTTGACTTCATTATAAAATGATCACCTGCTTTATGTCTGTGTGCTAAGGTGGTGGTGGTGGGGGATAATAGAGAAACATGGGCAAAATGCATGTGTAAAACACTGAAAAGTGTCAGAAGGGGGAAGGTGATAGAATGAAGAGACTGACAGTGTTGTCAAGAGATAATACTAACATGGGTGCACACAGCAACAAGAATTTATGAGAGTTGCACACATTGTTGTACTAATCATACAATGGTAATGTAACATCAGCATTAGTACTGGGATTTCAAAAAAAAATCAGTTTCTGCAGGCAGGATCAGCAAGCACATTCATTCATTTTTTTTCAGATAGAAACTCTTCCCCGGGTATATTTTGTTTGAAAAGCATACATGTGCAGATATGAAGTCCACTAGTCTAATGACAGATTTGAGGAGTTTAGGTATAAACTGCCAGCGTGAATAACCATGTTAAGTCCAATGGTAACATGAACACTCACTCAAGGAATTGCAATCTCTTTTGCAACATAAAGGAAATATGTTGGAGGGATAGACATTTGTCACAGCTAATACCTCTTCTATAGAAAAACCTTTTACTACAGATAAAACAAAGAACTTCTCATACTCTAATTAAACATAATTTGGTAGAATGAATGGGAAAATGCAAATCCATTCCAGGTTTAACACCCATGTCCCTCATGGATAGGGGCAACAAGAAACTGTTCCAACATATCCTCTGGGTATTCATAAGTAAAATATAAGGCCTAAAAGCTTCCATGGGAATTTAAGGTTAGGCTTCTTAAGATCATCATAGATCAATAACCTAGAAAATACCTGTGAACCTCTAATGGAGGTTAGCATTGCTAGAATTTATATAAACTGGTTCTTACTAATGCAGAACAAGAATAGGAAACACCAGACCACGGCAGATGAAATCAAATTAAAGTCCAAAATTTAATCCACAAGTGCAGTACAAAAAATGGTGAGCACTTTCATAGCCAAAGCTACTTCATCAGACAACTCAATAAATTACTTAGTGATTTTTAAAACAACATCAGCCAATCAGGGCCACTTTCCAATAAGAACAATTAACCTGATAGCTATTACCTTAAAGCAATAATACTGAATAAAACATAGTATCATCTATTAAATACACAATATCACTTGGAATAAATAAATAAAAGTACATATAAAAGTATATCAAAAAACATCTTATCTACATAGTGGCTTATTAACTAATACAGGTTTAATACAAACATTATAATTTAAACCTTTGCCCATATTGGCATGCATCCTGATAATCCACTCAAGCTCTTTAGTCTCTACCAAATTCCTGATTGCACCACCTCTACATCCTAGTTGGACTTTTTCCATTGCCATAAATTTAAAATTATGTGATACCCGTGATACTAGAACATGTCTCGCTAGGGCATTAGTCTCTGCCCCTCTATTTACATCATAGATGTGTTCTCTAATCCTGTCACAGAACCTTCGTGTGTTCATGCCCACATAGAATGACCAACATGTAGTACAATAAGCTAGGTATAGAATGTTGGTGGTATTACAGTCAGCTGAGAGTCTGAAATAAATAGTCTTTCCAGTGTCAGGATGTTCATAATGCCCTCTGTTATCAATATATTGACATTAGTTACAGGAATTACAGGGTTTGTTCCATGTACATGGATTGTAGATTGATCATTTGTTTCTTGCTTATACCTGGGGCCACACAGAAGTCTTTTAAGGGATACAGTGGTGCAATCAGGAATTTGGTAGAGAGGGCGTGGCCAAGGGTGAACACAGGATAGCAGCAGATTTCTTCAGCTCCACCAATTTCATTACACTGACAGGAATTAATTACTTAAAAAATTAATTTTTGAAGTAATTTTCTTTCTAAATACGTTTGTTTTATATAGTTCTTGAACTATATCTAAAAAAGAAAGGAAATCTTAACAATATTCCTGTCAGAAATCACTGTGGAAATTTTCCTGTCAGTTTATCAGTCTGAAATGAGTTCCAGTAAGACAAATTCTCAAGACTCCAGCATCAAGAAAGAACTTCAGTCTCTGATAATTATAATCCAGCAACTTACTGATAAAATGGATAAAATGGATACTAAAATAGACACCTTCATAGAAAAACTACAAAACAAATAGACCTGTTACATACAGACCTGCAACAACAGAAGAACCAGATGACAGGCATAGAAGAAGCTGTGAATGACATGGAAAATAGAATCCAAGAAGAGGAAATCAACATTGAGTTTCTGCTGAAACAAAATACACATTTACAAACAAAGCTGGATGACCTGGAAAATAGATCTAGGCGCAATAACATTAGGATTTTTGGACTGCCAGAAAATATTGAAGGTAACAATATTACTTCTTTTTAACAACTTGGCTCCCTAAAACTTTAGACTTACCAGAAGCATTCTCTTTTGGTATCGAAGAGCACATAGATCTATAGCTAATACTAACTCTAACAAAAATATCCTAGATCAGTTATAGTTAGATTTCTATCATCTTTTGATAAAGAGATGGTTCTTAAATCTGCTTGGGCTAAAGCTCCTGTTAAGATTAATGAGACAACTGTGCGTTTTGACAATGACTATTCTTCCATGGTAATAGCTAAAAGAAAAGTTTTTCTGCCACTAATAAGGGAGCTTAAAAAAGCACAGTTTAAAACATACCTTCTGTTTCCTGCCAAGCTTAAAATCTTCCTTCCTGATGGTCCTAAGTTTTTCGATGATTTAGACTCTGCTTTACTGTTTGTCAAAGAAAAAAGGATTTTGGATAAAATAGAAGAAATGGAATGGGCTAGTTCTTCATTAAAGAGACTGGCAACTGAAGCTTCGTGGAAGACTTCAGAGAAGAAGAAGAGACTAAAAAACAAATGATTTGTTATATGTTTTTTTTTCTCTCTCATCATTTTAGGTCATTATTAATCTTTTTGAATATAGTTCCTGCATTTCCAGAAAGCCACAAATATTTTGGAAAAGATTTAATCAAAGTTATTCTCTATGTGCAAAGAAATGTTTTGTTTCATAACCAGTCAAAATACCTGAAGATTTAATGGCAAACTGTGATTCAATTTGTTTCTCTTTCTGAAAAGAAGTAAGGTTAGTAATTTGATACATTTTTTTATCTTTACCTTTTTTTCCTTCTCCTTTTATTATTTTCTTTGTTTAAACAATGACATTCTATTTAGATTATGTAGTGGGTAAAGGGTGGGGAGGGCAGGAGAGAACAGTAATGAAAATATCATTAATAGAATAATAACATATTTATTCCTTGTAAAAGTTTTTATAAGTTCTTCAAATGCTATTTCTAATTATACTTTCTTGATTATACTGCTTATGCCTGTTTGTAAATAATCTGTTATGCTTTAACTAATAATAATCAGAACTAAATAAGAGTAAATAATATGTTTTATTTTTAACTCTATTAATATAAACAGTAAGTAACATTCCATTGTATATACTTCTTACAGCTTTCTCTTACATTTTTTATTTCTGCCTCACTCCTTTTATTTTCTACTCTCTTTTCTTTTCTTTATTAATATATAGAAATGCTTTTGATTGTGTGGGCACAGTGAATAATAGGATTTGTATGAAAATTGAGTTGGGAGAAGAATGTTGAGTTTTATTGCTTGTTGGTAATTTGGGGCTTAATTTCACTTACATAGAGGCTGTAATGATCTGTGGAATACATTGTGAAGGTTTTGTCATGTTTAGACGCATTTACACTGCTAAATGAATGTTTGTCACTAGTTTTTAATAAGTTTCCCGCCAAAATGTTGAGAGACAATCTGAGATGTGGGCTGTCTCATGCACAGTGTTCATGAGTTACTTCAGAAGCTTCAGCTCACAGAATTCTCACAGAGAAACTGAAAGCAGTTAGTATAACCTTTGACATAGTTATCACACTGACACACCACAGATTCAGGAAAATACTCTTCATAAAATATGCCAGTTATAATGTTTTGTTTCATAACCAGTCAAAATATCTGAAGATTTAATGGCAAGCTGTGATTCAATTTGTTTCTCTTTCTGAAAAGAAGTAAGAGGCTGTAATGGTCTGTGGAATACATTGTGAAGGTTTTGTCATGTTTACATGCATTTACACTACTAAATGAATGTTTGTCACTAGTTTTTAATAAGTTTCCCGCCAAAATGTTAAGAGAGACAATCTGAGATGTGGGCTGTCTCATGCACAGTGTCCATGAACTACTTCAAAAGCTTCAACTCACAGAATTCTCACAGAGAAACTGAAAGCAGTTAGTATAACCTTTGACATAGTTATCACACTGACACACCACAGATTCAGGAAAAATACTCTATTCATAAAATATGCCAGTTATAATGAGTCTAAATGATGTAGTTTCTTGTAGTAAGTAAATGTCTTATTTTAGAAGGCATAGAAAATGAAACATTTATTTAAATGTTTTTGAAAATCTACTTAACAGCAGCATAATAATCTGTGTTAAAAATTTGTGTTCCAAACATATACTTTACTATAACTCATTTAATTCATCTGATTGACAAGCATAAATAATCTTATAACTCTATTCTGGAAGAAATGTCATGTGATATATTTTAAAGCAGTAGGTTAGCATGATTGTAAAATCTAATTACTAAAATGTGTTTGCTGTGCATTATTTTGTATAAAGCAGACAGATTTATTCTAGGGACAGCAAGTAGGATAGTGCTCAACAAAGACACAACTCAGTGAGATCAGATATATATATATATATATATATATATATATATATATATATATATATATGTGTGTGTGTGTGTGTGTATGTGTGTGTGTAAGTGTGATGGCTTTTTTTATATAATAATGCAAGTGTTTCTGAAAATCTGAATAACTATCCAATATGATTTATAATAATTTCTATGAATACAATATTTTACTCTATTGACAAAATGAATGTTTGTCACTAGTTTTTAATAAGTTTCCCGCCAAAATGTTAAGGGAGACAATCTGGGATGTGGGCTGTCTCATGCACAGTGTCCATGAACTACTTCAAAAGCTTCAACTCACAGAATTCTCACAGAGAAACTGAAAGCAGTTAGTATAAGCTCTGACCTAGTTATCATACTGACACACCACAGATTCAGGAAAAATACTCTATTCATAAAATGTCAGTTATAATGAGTTTAAATGATGTAGTTTCTTGTAGTAAGTAAATGTCTTATTTTAGAAGGCATAGAAAATGAAACATTTATTTAAATGTTTTTGAAAATCTACTTAACAGCAGCATAATAATCTGTGTTAAAAACTTCTGTTCCAAACATATACTTTATTATAATTCATTTAATTCATCTGATTGACAAGCATAAACAATTTTATAATTCTATTCTGGAAGAAATGTCATGTGATATATTTTAAAGCAGTAGGTTATCATGATTGTAAAATCTGGTTACTAAAATGTGTTTGCTGTGCATTATTTTCTATAAAGCAGACAGATTTATTCTAGGAACAGCAAGTAGGATAGTGCTCAACAAGGACATAACTCAGTGAGATCAGATATATATATATATATATATATATATATATATATATATATATATATATATATATGTGTGTGTGTGTGTATGTGTATGTGTGTGTGTATGTATGTGTGTGTGTGTCTGTGTGTATGTGTGTGATGGCTTTTTTTTTTAATAATGCAAGTGTTTCTGAGAATTTGCATAACTATGCAATATGATTTATAATAATTTTTATGAATACAATATTTTACTCTATTGACAATAATGAGTTTAAGTAAATGCTCATATACAAACAATTCAAGATTTTTTTTTTGGAAGCTGTTAATAGTATTCACATGACAGAAAATAGATGCATCTTAATATATGTAATGTCTGAATCATATTAGCCAAAGTTTTTGATTTAAATGAATGTTAGAATCTAATTTTCTCTCCTCTTGATTTCTAACATCAAGATTATTTGAATGCTATTTGAATACAAGTGTTATATATTACATAGATCTATATAGTAGTATGAACAGTTTATTTTAGTTTATATGATGCTGTTTTACCAAATGTGTAGTTTTGTCTTGATAGATAATTGAATTGAAAACTGTTAACCTCAGTTAAATATAACTAGTATTAAATTGATAAGGTGGTAGCTGAGGTACTGCTGCTTAGGGTAGAGGGTTAACTTGAGTAGTAAATACTACTCTAAGTTGGAGTTTTCAACTCCAGGCTGGATGCAAGGTTTAATCCTTACATTATTTTCACTTGTTCATTGTTATATGTATATAGTTTTGACATCCACAATATATTTTGTACACTCATTGTCACTACAAACAAAATTGAATCCTATACAAAATCCCATAAGAGATTTAATAAATACAGCTATATTTAAAGGTACACCTAAAAGAGGAGATGTAACATTATTTATCTTGTTATTTGTTATTTCGATCATAAGATTCTTGAGTTTTAAAAATGCCAAATGACATCTTTAAAATGAATTTCTTTAAACATTAATGGATTGAATAATCCGTGTAAAAGGGCAAGCCTAATAAGATACATTAATTTACACAAGGCCAATCTAGTCTTCCTGCAAGAAACCCATCTCTTGAAAAAATATATTGATAAACTAGCCACTAATAAGTATACAGTATTGGCTAGTTCAGAGCACACTCAGAAAAAGAGGAGTGGCTATTTTATGGAATAAAAGTATGCCCATTCCTAAAACCATTAAGTCTTTTCAGGATGACAAAGGAATGTTTTGTATGGTTACAATACAAATTAATGGGAAGACTTACACTTTAATTAATGTATATTGGATACCTGGAATTGGTATTAATACAGTGAAACATCATATTGATAAGATCATATCATTCTCTATAGGGATATTATTTTAGCTGGTGATTTTAATTGTATACTACATGAAAGTGATACTACCACTATAAGGAAAAGAAGAATTACATCTAATGCAAAACATTTAAATGATTTTGCTAATTCTTATCATTTGAATGATATTAATAATCAGATAGATTCAAAATCATTACCATACACCTTTTTTCTAACAGATACAAAACTTATTCAAAAATAGATAGGGTCTTTATTTCTAACCAGATGGTAACAGATTTAATTAATTCCAAAATCATTTCATGTCCTATATCTGATCATAACTCAATTGTTTTTGAATTCATGATAAAAATACTCATAATGTTCAGATCAAAAGGATACCAGCATACTTAACTCAGCTAAAAGACTATAAAGAATATATACTTTCAGAAGTACAACATTTTCTAGACATAAACAATACTCCTGAAGTCTCCATTGTCTATGTTTGGGATGCCTTAAAATCATATCTATATGGACAAAGTATCAGATGGTATAATAATAAAAGGAAATCTTCGGATAAGGAATTGTTAGATATTCAAAGTAAATTAGACTCTTATAAACATAATAATAAAGAAAATATTATGGACAAGAAAGTTATTGAAGAAATAAACAAACTAAATGAGAAATACAAAGAAATTTTAACTCATAAAGTTAAAATAACTTTAGAGAAATACAAGTTTTTGTCTTATTCAATAAGCCCCAAATACTTACATAGACTTAAAAATAAAACAAAAAGATTGAATAAACAAAAAGAAATCTTTTTTTCTAAGGAAAAAGAAGAATGTTTCTAGTATACCAGAAATACTGAATGAATTTAGAAATCACTTTCACAAGATTAACCATAACAACATTAACATTGAACCTAAAGATAAAATAAAGGAGTTTATAACCACAAACATGAATAAAAAGCTTAATAAACAACAGATTAAACTATTGGACAAGAGTATTTCATATACAGAAGTTATTACACAAATAAATAAGCTTAAATCAAACAAAGCACCGGGTAATGATGGTATTATACCAGAGATATATAAAATCCTTTCTAAAACTACATATTCATTAATACATAAGGTTTTTATTTTGGCCCAAACTGAGTTAATAACCCCCCATCTTGGCAATATACATTTATTTCACCAATTTTAAAACCTAATAAAGATCCAACCTAATAAAGATGTTCTTCATATCGACCCATCTCATTACTTAATGTTGATTATAAAATGTTTATGAGTATTTTTGCTGATAGATTGAAGACAATCATCCCCGGCATTATAGATATAGATCAGACGGGCTTCATTGTAAATAGAAATACTTTTGATAATATAAGAAGAACTTTAACATTAATTGATTTTGCAAATAGGAAAAAGAAAGATTTAACACTTATTAGTCTTGATATAGGTTCAGCATTTGATTCAGTAAGTTGGGACTATCTGTTTACCTTACTGAAATGCACAAACTTCTCTGATGCATTTGCAAATTTAATTGAGCATTTATACAAAGGAACGCTGGCTTATATTAAGGTAGGAACATATGTTTCACAAAAAATACCCATTCTTAAAGGTACAAAGCAAGGATGTCCACTTTCTCCACTATTATTCACTTTAGTAATGGAGCCTTGGGCTAATTTGATTAGAAACAGTACTGACATAGAGGGTTTTGAAATAGACGAAAATACAACATCAAAAATTCAACTTTTTGCAGATGATGTTCTAATTACATCAGCAGGATCTAATTCTTCTATGCAGTCTTTATTTGATAAAATGATGAATTTTAAAAGTATTTCTGGTTTAATATTCAATGAAGAATAAACTAAAATACTACCTATATATACACGAAAAAATATTCTCATTAGTGATTTTACTAAATATGTACCCAATTCAGGTCAGATAACTTATTTAGGTATAATACTATCTACAGATATTAACTCTGTTATATATAATAACTATAATACCTGTTTTCTTAATATACAAAATCTTTTTAATACCTGGAATAATATGTTTTTTACTATGGAGGAGAGACTTACAATTATTAAAATGATAATATTCCCCAAGATTTTATACTTAATACAATCAATAATACTTTCACCTACAAAAATAATTATCAAGAAACTGAATACACTAATGTTAAATTTCTTATGGGCACCTAATAGACCTAGGATTGCATTAAAGAAACATACTAATAGCTGGTCTCAAGGGGGTATTTCTTTTCCAGACTTTAATTTATATATTATCTCTTCTATTATAAAAGTTATTACTTTATTAATAGATCAGTCATATATCACAAAATGGAAAGATTATTGGGAGCTAATTAGTATGCACTTCATGAAAATCTCCTTAACACATAAAAATATGATTGTAAATAACTCCATGTTGTGGTTGCTAAAGGAATATTGTACTTCACCTATTACACCTAAACATATGGTTTGTTACCCATTAAATATTATTATTAGTTATCATAACTTTATATTCATGCACCCTAAGTATAGGGAATGGAATTTTATTGTATTCCTATAATGTATACTCAGGGTATGCTTATGTCATCTACTTCTGAAGGAGCTCATTTAGCTATAGATAATGATCTAAAGTACTGGTATCAGCTGATATCTGATAATAAAGTTAAAAATCTAGATTTCTTAAAACAAGAATTTGATCTAAGAGAAACTTGCTGGTTAGAGGTTCAGATCTTTAGACAACATCTCATTGATAGAATAGATCTAATGTCTATAACAGTTAAAGAATCTATTCCAAAACTGATTGATTACTTGATATTAAATTTACAGCATAAAGTTTCTGATAAAGGTAAACTTTCATATATACATAAAATTATCAGACAAGAAACTTTTACAGTGTAGATTCATACTGGAATTATTTCACCTCTATTAATGGGGACCCACCAACTCAACAAGATAAACAATATATATTGGAATCTGCTTATAGAACTACATCTTCCATTGTCTGGAGACTTTTACATGGAAATTTTTACATAGATCTTTTATACACCTTTGATGATGAATAAAATAAATAATAAAGATAATCTATGTAAGAGATGTAATGTAGAAATTAATGCTGACTGGGCTCATATGTTTTATGACTGTATGAAGTTGAAAGAATACTGGAAGTCAATTAATGAATTTTTGCAGGCTCTTTTTACAGATAATTTCATTATTTCTAAGTCTCTTATATTATTCAACACACCTGTACCTCAATGTGTTAAAAAGATTAAGCTTCCCTTGTTATGGTCTATCCTAGCAGTGGCCAGGAAAATAATAACTAGAAATTGGATTTCAGATACACCTCCTTCGTTCAATGAATTTAAAAATGTTATGAATATAATGTGCCATATGGAAATAAGCACAATTAGAATGAGAACAACTAGAAAAACATCATATTATATTGTATGGGATAATTTACAAAATTTGTTAAAAAAATTCTAATTTCAATAGCACGGTATTTTAGTTTAATTAATTGATCTGATTGTAGTGGATGTCTTTGTAAATACTTTAGTTGTTTTGTTGAATATTATAATAATACCTATTTTTAATTACTTGTATAAAATTGTTATGATATTTCTCTTATATGTTAAAACAATAAACCTGTTTTGAAAAAAAAAAGGAATTTGGTAGAGACTAAAGAGCTTGAGTGGATTATCAGGATGCGTGCCAATATGGGCAAATGTTTAAATGATAAAGTTTGTATTAAACCTGTATTAGTTAATAAGCCACTATGTAGATAAGATGTTTTTTGATATACTTTTATATGTACTTTTATTTATTTATTCCAAGTGCTATTGTGTATATAATAGATGATACTATGTTTTATTCAGTATTATTGCTTTAAGCTAATAGCTATCAGGTTAATTGTTCTTATTGGATGCTGGCCCTGATTGGCTGATGTTGTTTTAAAAATCACTGAGTAATTTATTGAGTTGTCTGATGAAGTAGCTTTGGCTACGAAAGCACTCACCATTTTTTGTACTGCACTTGTGGATTCAATTTTGGAGTTTTATTTGGTTTCATCTGCCGTGGTCTGGTGTTTCCTATTCTTTTTCTGCATTTACTATTTGCTTGAGAATCCAGTTTGCCCATGCCACATTATATTTTCTATTTGCTGCATTGAACTTTTCTGTGGTGTGGAGACATGGCAGAAGGTACTTTTAAGGTACCTGATATGGAGCATACACCGGAGCTGAATAGCTGTGATAAATATGGACTGAGGAGCCTGTCTTCCTTATTTAAGGACAAGGATAAACCACTCCTAACTTTTCATCCTGTGTCAACACCCTCTACTACTGAGACTAACTGTGAGTATGATTTAAGCTCACTCAGAAGAGACTTAAACAAACTTGAGAATGATACACATAAACTAGTAAGACTACGGATGCAGAGATTTCACTTTGCGGCATGTCTGAATGTCTAAATTGTGCCTCGGAGATTAAGGGTTTTAAATATGCCAACCTATGGGAATGTATATAAAGATTTACTTGCACAGTGGCAACAAATAAACCTGGAAACAAGTTACAACTATATGAAACTACTGATCCGATTCTTTAAACCAGAGGAGGATCAGTTAGCAGACAGCATAGATAAACTGCAAATGGAATTGTACGAAAAGTACCCCTCTGCACTAGTGGACATTAAGGTAGAACATTTGATTGAAACAATCAATGCCTATGAACTACAATTTTTAAACTATAAAAAGAAGAAGATCTAAAGGGATAGTAATGATTTCTCTGCTGGATGAGTTTTCGTCTGGCCAAGAGAACAAAATCACATTAATTCAAGTTCTTATGTCTGTAGGAAGTCAGTGAGAGCTGAAACTACCAATCTGGATGTGGTTTCATCTAATACCACCTTAAACACAAACTCAGAACAAGCTATGGGGAAGAAGGAAGTTCCTCCTAGCATTCAGATTGGCCAGCCTAGGACAGCTGGTGCTGACATCATAGCTTTACCCCCAGGTGGAAGTGGAGCATGAAGGAAAGAAACGCCTCAAAATACAACTTGTAATGGAGATATGAATGGGCAGCCTAGAGAAGATAATGAATGACTGATGATGCCATATCCTATTCGTACACCAAATTTGCAACAGCAGAATCAGGGCAGAGGCCATTTGAAGAGGAAGACACCTACAGAAGAGGAGAATGCTCTCACCATCAAAAGAATGTGGCAAACAAAAACCAGACCCTAATATGGAACATTTCTAGTCGCAGTTTGAATAAAGCCGAACAAACTGTTCTTAGTAAGGGCATGGGCTTTATACCGGCTAGCCGAATAACGATTACTGAAAATATTATTGAACTGAAGACATTTACTAGAAGTTTAATGTTGAAGTTGCATTTCCAGGATGATAATGTAAGTAATAAAAATATTAATCTGTTTAAAAAGGCCAGTGGTTATGTGCCCATCACTGTGGGATTTATTGAAGCCTTTGAGAAGGCATGCATTAACGATATTTATTCCTTATATGATAATAGTAGCCACACTAAATGCTTTGTTAACTTGAATAGTGATGAAAGGGAAGAACTTGAGACACTACAGAGATCAAACTATTTGTTTTAGGCCAGCAGACAAAGGGGGACCATTGGTAATTATGGATTACACCTTTTATAGGGATGTTATGTTCAATATGTTAAATAATGAAGAAGTGTATGGAAGGATAGAACAAGTAGAAGTTGACAATTGCATTTGCAGAATACGTAATGATTTATTTGAATGTATGCAATGTAGTCAAATTTCTACGGATTTGTATAACTATTTCCTTGTGGCTGATCCTATCATTCCAATAATACAGTGACTGCCCAAAATACATAAACATTCACACAACCCACCAATGAGGCCCATCGTGGCTGGGAAAGGATGGTGCACTGAGCCACTATCGATTTCTGTAGAACATTTTGTGAAACTTGTGTTAGCTAGGAATAAATATATTCTCAAGGATACAAAACACTTTTTAATAGATTTACATGGTCATATTAGCAACTGTCTACAAACTATGAATTGTTTGATGGTTACATTGGATGTACAATCTCTTTTCACTGTAATCCTCAATGGAGTAGGACTGGAATTTTTGCATCAATATTTAAAAGAGGATGGAGTGTATGATGCTAGAACTATTGACCTTTTATGTTTTCTGGTTGAAACTATACTGGAGAATAACATCTTTATGTTTGAACAATCCATCTATAAACAACTGGATGACGTAGCTATGGGCACTTCGTGTGCTAATAGCTACGCCAACCTTGTTATGGTGAAATGGGAAAGACAGTATATTCTTGAAGGAGCATGGTCAGAGAAAGTAGTATTCTATTGGAGATTTGTAGATGACCTCTTCCTGTTATGGGAGGGAGGTGGTACACATCTCCAGCAGTTCTTGAGGGACTTTAATGAAAGCACACACTTCTTAAAATTTACAGCCCATAGCTCGGGCAAATGTGCTGAATTCTTAGATGTCAGTATAACCAGGAAAGTCCCAGGGGATTTTTGTACTAAAATCTTTTGTAAAGAATGCTATAGGAATACCTATATGCATAGGCAAAGTATGCACCCCCAACATGTATTTACTAATGTGATAAACAGGCAAGCACTGAGGACTTCCAAATTAACAGCGGCTGATGATAAGTTTGAAAAGGAATTACATCAATTAGAAGAGAGATTTGTAGAGAGAGGGTATGGGAAGAGAGAGATTCTTTTCTTTACCTTGAGCATGGGCTCTAAAAGGAAAAAAGAGGGTCAACCATACTTTTCTAGTCGAAATCAAGTTTGTGAGGAAAGAAGCATGAAGGGTAACCCCCTAAGAATTTCTATTACATATGCCAGCAATATTAGATTGCTACAAAATATCTATTATAGGAACTGGAATATACTTTGCTCTCATGATCGGGTTAGAACTTTGATAGGGGCTGCTCCTAAGTACGCCTATAAAAACAATAAATCCCTTAAAAGATTTCTATGTGGCCCCAGGTATAAGCAAGAAACAAATGCTCAACCTACAATCCATGTACATGGGACAAAACTGTGTAATTCCTGTAACTACTGTCAATATATTGATAACAGAGGGCATTTTGAACATCCTGACACTGGAAAGACTATTTATTTCAGACTCTCAGCTGACTGTAATACCAACAACATTGTATACCTAGCTTATTGCACTACATGTTGTTCATTCTGTGTGGGCATGACAACATGAAGGTTTCATGACAGGATTAGAGAACACATCTGTGATGTAAATAGAGGGGCAGAGACTAATGCCCTAGCGAGACATGTTCTAGTATCACGGGTATCACATAACTTTAAATTTATGGTAATGGAAAAAGTCCAACTAGGATGTAGAGGTGGTGCAATCAGGAATTTGGTAGAGATTAAAGAGCTTGAGTGGATTATCAGGATGCATGCCAATATGGGCAAAGGTTTAAATGATAACGTTTGTATTAAACCTGTATTAGTTAATAAGCCACTACGTAGATAAGATGTTTTTTTGATATACTTTCATATGTACTTTTATTTATTTATTGTAAGTGATATTGTATATATAATAGATGATACTATGTTTTTATTCAGTATTATTGCTTTAAGCTAATAGCTATCAGGTTAATTGTTCTTATTGGAAAGTGGCCCTGATTGGCTGATGTTGTTTTAAAAATCACTGAGTAATTTATTGAGTTGTCTGATGAAGAAGCTTTGGCTACGAAAGCGCTCACCATTTTTTGTATTGCACTCGTGGATTACATTTTGGAGTTTTATTTGATTTCATCTGCCGTGGTCTGGTGTTTCTTATTCTTTTTCTGCATTTACTATTTGTTTGGGAATCCAGTTTGCCCACGCCACATTATATTTTTTATTTGGTTCATACTAATGTATTGTGTGTATCCATTCAATGGATTCCCAAAGGGCTTATTACTGGAGCAAAAAAAAAAAAAAACACAATATGTCATTCCCATTTTATTACTTCTAGTGTTCACGGTACAGTGTCTCGCCCTCATCATAAATCCCTTTGGAAACCAGGACAGTGTCTGTTCAAGTTCACCATCATGTAGTATTTCCTTATGATCTTAGCTACCTTAAAATTAGCTGTGAAAGCTTTAATTGTTTCATTAACTCTGAAAAAGTCTTTCTTGGAACACATGGCTAAAATGAGCTTTACACAGTTCATATGAGCTGACCAATTAAAGTCTCAGTATCCTAAGCCTAGTAGTTACAAACACATTTAGTCTGGACTTCACTTGCAGTCTCCAGTAGTAATAGTATGACACTTGATATGGAGATGGTGATTCGTCAGCTAAAGAAAGTCAATCTTCAGTGATTTTATAGTAATTATACTATTCTAAGGCAGCAGAAAACCATTGGGTGGTGATTTTAATGGTATAGTGTTTCAGAATGAAAAGATAATGGCGACAGTTTGCTTATGTTTTCACCTACTTATGGAGTATGCTACATCAAGAGGTGCAGCATGAAACCAACTTTGTGAATAAAAATGTATCCATATATGTACGGGAACTACTATAGTGCCCTTAAGAAGTGTTTCTGTCAGGTCTATGTAATAAGATATAAGACAATATAAGAGAATGAACATTTTGAACATTCCTAAGTAAATGAGGTTCATAGGTGTGTACTAGGCTAATGGCCCTGGAGCCTTTACAAGCCTAGCCCATATGATTACCCTAGCATCATGCCACCCGACCATAGTTCCTAGTGCCTCTGTCAAGTAGAGCCACTGGAGTGATCCCCAGGGTGAATTTTCCATTTCCCATTGACTCATCAAGATTGCTCTCAAGAGGGCCAATGAGGTGCTCTGCTTGACATGTATGGGAAGTTAATTTCGTAGCATGGGCAGTCTCTGGGTTATAAGCCTGTGCCTCCAGCATGTTCTGTTGATTGTGGTAATGAGATTGAGGTCTCTGGAGCATGTGATGCAGAGGGATTGGGATTTCTTTAGATGTCGCATTTCTAACAGAGCTGGATCAGACATGGCTTTGTAAGTCAAGCAGAGATCACCTCTAAGTGGGCGATATGAGGCAGAGAGTAGTTGGGCTTTTTTGAGTCTGTCCATATAGGACAAGTGTTTAAAGCCTAGGATCCTCTTTGTGAGGTACTTTTGTGGCCTCTCCAGTTGTTGCAGGTGTCTAGTGAGGTACATGCCAAGTAGAGCATTGCACTCGATGATTGGCCTAATGAGGGAAGAGTAGAGGGAGACAATGACCTCCTTCTTCCTTGATGCAAAACCCTTAGTAATGAGATGTGCCACATAGAAGGACTTTCTGACCACAGTGGCAATGTGGCAGTCAAAAGAGAGGTTGCTGTCAACCTGTGTTCCCAGATCTCTTATAACATCTTCTGTGTTCAGTGGACTACCATCGATGTGGTAATTCATGGAAAATGGGTTTTTCCCAAAGGGGATGACAACACATTTTTTAGCATTGAGCTTAAGGCCATAGTTCTGACAACAGCCGTTGGTGTCATTGAGGCTGTTCTGTAGGATGTCAACATCTCTTGGGGAGTTAATAATAGCTCCCTCCTTGCAATTGTCTGTGAACTTTGTCAGCCAGAGTCCCTTCATGTTGGTATGGACTTCAGAGAAGTAGATACCAAACAGGAGAGGACCCAGGACCGAACCGTGTGGGACTCCACTCATGACTGGTCGGCAGTCTGACTTGGAGTTAGCTACTTTCACACTGTGGGTTCTATCTGTGAGCCAGTTTGCAACCCACCTAGTGATATAGGGGTTGATGCCTAGCTTAGTAAGTTTTAACACCAACATTGTATACCTAGCTTATTGCACTATATGTTGTTCATTCTATGTGGGCATGACCACACGAAGGTTTCGTGACAGGATTAGAGAACACATCTGTGATGTAAATAGAGGGGCAGAGACTAATGCCTTAGCAAGACATGTTCTAGTATCAGGGGTATCACATAGCTGTAAATTTATAATTAATGGAAAAAGTCCAACTAGGATGTAGAGGTGGTGCAATCAGGAATTTGGTAGAGACTAAAGAGCTTGAGTGGATTATCAGGATGCGTGCCAATATGGGCAAAGGTTTAAATGATAAAGTTTGTATTAAACCTGTATTAGTTAATAAGCCACTACGTAGACAATATATATTTTTTTATATACTTTCATATGTACTTTTATTTATTTATTCTAAGTGATATTGTATATATAATAGATGATACTATGTTTTTATTCAGTATTATTGCTTTAAGCTAATAGCTATCAGGTTAATTGTTCTTACTGGAAGTTGGCCCCGATTGGCTGATGTTGTTTTAAAAATCACTGAGTAATTTATTGAGTTGTCTGATGAAGTAGCTTTGACTACGAAAATGCTCACCATTTTTTGTATTGCACTTGTGGATTAAATTTTGGAGTTTTATTTGATTTCATCTGCCGTGGTCTGGAGTTTTTTATTCTTTTTCTGCATTTACTATTTGTTTGGGAATCCAGTTTGCCCACGCTGCATTATATTTTTTATTTGGTTCATACTAATGTATTGTGTGTATCCATTCAATGGATTCCCAAAGGGCTTATTACTGGAGCAAAAAAAACAAAAAACAAAAAAAACAAAACAAAACACAATATGTCATTCCCATTTTATTATTTCTAGTGTTCACGGTACAGTGTCTTGCCCTCCTCATAAATCCCTTTGGAAACCAGGACAGTGTCTGTTCAAGTTCACCATCATGTATTATTTCCTTATGATTTTAGCTACCTTAAAATTAGCTGTGAAAGCTTTAATTGTTTCATTAACTCTGAAAAAGTCTTTCTTGGAACACATGGCTAAAATGAGCTTTACACAGTTCATATGAGCTGACCAATTAAAGTCTCAGTATCCTAAGCCTAGTAGTTACAAACACATTTAGTCTGGAGTTCACTTGCAGTCTCCAGTAGTAATAGTATGACACTTGATATGGAGATGGTGATTCGTCAGCTAAAGAAAGTCAATCTTCAGTGATTTTATAGTAATTATACTATTCTAAGGCAGCATAAAACCATTGGGTGGAGATTTTAATGGTATAGTGTTTCAGAATGAAAAGATAATGGTGACAGTTTGCTTATGTTTTCACCTACTTATGGAGCATGCTACATCAAGAGGTGCAGCATGAAACCCACTTTGTGAATAAAAATGTATCCATATATGTACGGGAACTACTATAGTGCCCTTAAGAAGTGTTTCTGTCAGGTCTATGTAATAAGATATAAGACAATATAAGAGAATGAACATTTTGAACATTCCTAAGTAAATGAGGTTCATAGGTGTGTACTAGGCTAATGGCCCTGGAGCCTTTACAAGCCCAGCCCATAGGATTACCCTGGCATCATGCCACCTGACCATAGTTCCTAATGCCTCTGTCAAGTAGAGCCACTGGAGTGATCCCCGGGGTGAATTTTCTATTTCCCATTGACTCCTCAAGATTGCTCTCGAAGAGATCCAGTGAGGTGCTCTGCTTGACATGTATGGGAAGTTTATTCCATAGCATGGGCAGTCTCTGGGTTATAAGCCTGTGCCTCCAGCATGTTCTGTTGATTCTGGTAATGAGATTGAGGTCTCTGGAGCATGTGATGAGGATTTCTAACAGAGCTGGGTCAGACATGGCTTTGTAAGTCAAGCAGAGATCACCTCTAAGTAGGCAATATGAGACAGAGAGTAGTTGGACTTTTTTGAGTCTGTCCATATAGGACAAGTGTTTAAAGCCTAGGATCCTCTTTGTGAGGTACTTTTGCGGCCTCTCCAGTTGTTGCAGGTGTCTAGTGAGGTACATGCCAAATGGAGCATTGTACTCAATGACTGGCCTAATGAGGGAAGAGTAGAGGGAGACAATGACCTCCTTCTTCCTGGATGCAAAACCCTTAGTAATGAGATGTGCCACATAGAAGGACTTTCTGACCACAGTGGCAATGTGGTGGTCAAAAGAGAGGTTGCTGTCAGCCTGTGTTCCCAGATCTCTTATAATGCCTTCTGTGTTCAGTGGACTACCATCAATGTGGTAATTCATGGGAAATGGGTTTTTCCCAAAGGGGATGACGACACATTTTTTAGCATTGAACTTAAGGACATGGTTCTGACACCAGTCATTGGTGTCATTGAGGCTGTTCTGTAGGATGTCATCATCTCTTGGGGAGTTATTGATAGCTCCCTACTTGCAATTGTCTGTGAACTTTGTCAGCCAGAGCCCCTTCATGTTGGTATGGACTTCAGAGAAGTAGATACCAAACAGGAGAGGACCCAGGACCGAACCGTGTGAGACTCCACTCATGACTGGTCGGCAGTCTGACTTGGAGTCAGCTACTTTCACACTGTGGGTTCTATATGTGAGCCAGTTTCAAACCCACCTAGTGATATAGGGGTTGATGTCTAGCTTAGTGAGTTTTTCTATGATTCCTGAGTGGGAAATGGTATTAAAGGCCTTGGCCAGACCAAGGTAGGCTGTATGAACCACCTTGCCCTCATCCACAGCTCTGGTGACTGACTCAAAGAAGTTGACTAAGTTGAGCAGGCATGATCTACCCAAATAGAAATGGCTTTGCTGAGGTTCGAACCGTGAATGACTACATGCAAGGCATATGCTCTAACCACTACATTATCTATAAATTACAGTGAGATCTAATTTGTATTCAGTCAACAAGAAGACAATTCTAGGGTGTATGAAAGATCTGGTATAGAACTGTAATAAAGATAAGATGATTGATGTTAACATGTTTAGCTCATACTTTTCCAAAAGAATCTCTAAAGTAGATATCACTGTTAGTGCATTTTATGTAATGCTTTTCAAACACATTTTCAAAAAGAAAATTTGGTGTAGATGGATTAACCAGTGTTAATACAACCAGCTTATGGTACTGACTAAAAAGGAACATTTATTTATTTTATTTATTTATATTTGTTTACCGGGGTAGTGCATTAATCTATATGGATGATTTGCAGGCACAGGCCAGATGAGTAGGATTACATAAGAAATGAACAAAACATATTTACAGATATAAGGATATGCTAAAAAAAAAAAAATAAATAAATAAATATATATATATATATATATATATATATATATATATATATATATATATATATATATACATATACATATATATATATATATATATATATATATATATATATATATGGGTCTACCTGATAATACCGACACTCCAAAACACCAACAATGAAATAACCGACACGACAAAACCGAAAAAAAAAGAAAGTTCAAAAACACAAAACTTCACATGCCCGACAAACCACAATCCCAACAATCAACAAAACAAATACCTTTCCCGAAAAACACACACACAACACAAGCACACCAAAAACCTTACAAACCTACACTAAACCTTACATGTACAACTATCTATGCACTAACCTTAACCTAAACCCTAACCCTAAGGTCCGTCACTATTGCACACTTACCTTACCCGCACCCTAACCCTAACTCACATAATCTGCACCTTACCCTCAAGTCCATCACTATTGCACACTTACCTTATCTGCACCCTAACCCTAACTCACTTAACTCACCCCTGAACCTAAAGTCCGTCACTATCGCACACTTACCTGACCCGCACCCTACCCTAACGCCCGTCACTATCACACGCTTACCTTACCCACACCTTGACCCTAACGTCCGTCCCTATCGCACACTTACCTTAACATGTTGGTGTTCTCAGCATCGGGATTCTCAACTGTTGGTCTTCTCCGTTGTCGATCTTCCGGTGTCTGTGTTCTCATTGTCGGCGTTTAGAAATGTTGGCGTTTTCAGGTAGACCCATATATATATGTATATATATATATATATATATATATATGTGTGTGTGTGTGTGTGTGCGTGTCTTTATATATATCTTTATTTTATATATATATATATATATATATTTATATGGGTCCCCTACAGATGATCGAAATCCCAAAAAGTCGACTTTCATATGGCCAAGACCTATGATCGACTTTTGGAAATTCAAACATTCAAAACAGACATCTCTGTATAGTGCAGAATGGGAAGATTTCTATCTTCAGACTGTAGTGTGATCTCAGTGTTGGTATATTTAAATTGCAGGGGGTTTGGGGGTGCGGGGGGGGGCTTTGCTTTTTTTTTTTTTTTTTTTTATACCATGTTCGAAATTCCAAAAGTCTATCATATGGTCTCAGCCATATGAAAGTCAGCTTTTTGGGATTTTGGTCATGTATAGTAGACCCATATATATATATATATATATATATATATATATATATATATATAGATAGATATATAGATATATATATATATATATATATATATATATATATATATACACACATATATATAGATATATATATATATATAGATATATATATATATATATATATATATATATATATATATATATGAATACATATATATATATATACATGTATACATATTTACAGATGCAGGATTAAAGACAAAAGAGTCAAAATCATTTTTTGATGGAAGCAGATCTGTATCAAACCTATATATCCATATAAATTATAACCAAATCTGAAGAATGGAAAACCCCATAATTTACTTCTTTTCTTTTAATTGCTTTTGTTTACCAAGAAAGTTTAATTGGAAACATTGTCCCCTTTCAGTGTAGGTCTGGAAATAAAAGTTACAAGAAATATTATATGTATAACACTGCACAGTTTAAACAAGTTGTAAAAAAAGATGCATAAAATAATGTAATTCATTAAAATGGAATGAACAGGCAATGTTATTTAATGTTATAAACTGTAGAAAATTCTAAGAAGTGAGAATAGTACACATTACAGAACCTCCCTGAAGTAGGAAATTATTGGTATAGATGTAACAGTATTACTAAGCAGCAGAGTATCAGAATTTGGGATCTAAAGTAATGTGATTTGTATCGATATTTATGGTGATATGTAAACTGCTAGAACAATAACATACCTTTCTAATGGGAAGAGACAATAAACACATTTAGGCATAAAAAGCCAATTGTGGAGAAATGTTTTAGTAAATAAGCAGAGGAAATCTTGAGTAGTTGGACATTTTTATCCTGGAGTTTCAGAACAATTGCAGATTTTAGTATGATTTAGATGTAGTTTGAGGTTGGTCTTTTAAGTGAGGTGGTTGTTTAATGGTGAAGGGAATACTGTTCCTTAGGTTATCTATGCTTACTGAGTACAATGAGTCCAATGTGAGTTAAAAGATTTTTGAGACTGTATTCAGTGTTAGTTCTTTGATTTAAGGTTTCTTTTGGCATCATACCATTTTATTATATTGTTAAAAGCTGTGGTGTTAGAGGGATGGTGTAGCGTTTATGTGCCTTCATGAGCTGTATGTATGATATGCTGTGTGGATGTTCTAGCCAGTTTAGTTTTCTATCAGCTCTCAAGCATCTTCCAATGTGATTTTTTTTTTGTTTTAGTAAACCCACTAGGTATAAGTGCCTCTTTGCAAGGGTAACTGAGGAGCACAGTCTTGTTAGGCAACATATTCATTGTCACACAATCAACAAATGTAGACCGAGTGAATACATTAAGACTGAAATAAAGCTTCTTAACATCTCATAGCCTTAATCTTCTTTGGAAAACTGTTAGGTTATACGACCATTTATCCATATTAACTGTTGAGCAAATAACAGTTTTACTACACTTGGCTGAGAAGTAGAAGTGCTTTTACATTCAAAGTTTATATACTTTTCTTTTGTTGAACAAAGCCTGATTCATAAGAAGATGTCGTTTTTTAAGGGTAGTGGCATCATTATTGGTTAGAAGTCGGTGCGGACCTTTAGTGGAAGTTTACCCTTTTCTTCACTGTAGTGTGAACATAGAGTTAGTGTATTTAAGTGAGAAGAGAAGGTAAAGTCATTCATATAGCAGGTACATGGGGAGTTATCAATGTAAAAATGTTTTTTATATGTTTATTTTAATGTGCTCGAGTAACTTTTTGTTCAATTCAGGAAGATCAGCAAATAATTCCTTAAATTAAAATGATTCAGTTGACTACAGGGAAACACAGGTAATCTATGTACATTTATATCTTCTTCATCAGTGGGAATGTATCGTTTACTTTTAGTTTGTTTTAACAAAAGTGCTGAGTATTTTCTGATTTCCATGTGTATAGATACTTGTCAAAATTCCACCATATAAGGATGAGTGCAACTTGAGTATCACAAAATATAAACCATCTCG
>NC_056732.1:738815464-738860464 GCF_019279795.1 Protopterus annectens
GAGTACTGACATAAACAACATAAACGACAAAATCCCCTCCAGTTGGAGAAGAGCCTGTCTTTTTAAGTACTGCAAACATTTGTAAGCTCTTTGCCTGTGGCTAATTGGATTTTCATAAATTTAACTTGACTTAAAAACAGTTTGATGCCTGTTAATGGTTGTAAAGTTTTATGACTCAAAATATTAGATACAAGCTATTAGATAATGTCTAACAAGGTTTTGAGTTTGTTTCAACACAACATTGAACACGAGTATCCACTTCAAACTCATTGCATTCTACTGCCTTGTATACAAGCTACCCCACCTTCTGTGGCCTAACAAGGTGCAACTTTAACTCTTTTGCTTCTGAACAGATATGCATTTCCACAAACTCCAGCTCTATCTTTCTTAAGTACCTTTACAACTGTATTCTTTTCCCATTAATACTTATTCTCTAACTTTTCTGTATTTAACATTTAACCTTACCTTAACTCATCTCCCTCTCACTTCCTATTCACTTTTTCAAATTATGGGTGTTTCACTTGCTTTACGGTAACCACCCTCTAACTTCCATTGCACTCTATACACCAACATAGGACATCTTTTCCATTTCTCATTTATGACTGCATGCTTGGCTTACTCTACCTAACTAGCTTGAACATGAAGGGCTACAGGACTGTCAATACCAAGTGTGCATAGTATCCAAAGTCATTTGCTGAGTTTGAAATATAGCTCTACACAACAAACTCAGTATAGTGAGAATGGCTGAAACTTTGCTTAATCCTGAAGATCTAATTCCACTAATCATCTTATCTAACTACATCCTATATCAGAACCAAAGTCCTGGGCACAGTACTGGAGTCTAACTGCACCCAATATCAGAACTGAAGTCTTGGGAACAGGACTGGAGTCTAACTGCATCCTATATCAGAACCAAAGTCCTAGGCACAGTACTGGAGTCTAACTGCACCATATATCAAAACCAAAGTCCTGGGCACAGTACTGGAGTCTAACTGCACCCCATATCAGAACCAAAGTCTTGGGCACAGGACTGGAGACTAACTGCACCCTATATCAGAACCAAAGTCCTGGGCAATGTACTGGAGTCTAACTGCACCCTATATCAGAACCAAAGTCTTGGGCACAGAACTGGTGTCTAACTGCACCCTATATCAGAACCAAAGTCCCGGGCAAAGTACTGGAGTCTAACTACACCCTATATCAGAACCAAAGTCCGGGCACTGTACTGGAGTATAACTGCACCGTATATCTGAACCAAAGTTCTGGCCACAGTGCTGGAGTCTAACTGCACCGTATAACAAAACCAAAGTCCGGGGCACAGGACTAGAGTCTAACTGCACCCTATATCAGAACCAAAGTCCTGGGCACAGCACTGGAGTCTAAGTGCACCCTATATCAGAACCAAAGTCCTGGGCACAGTACTGGAGTTTAACTGCACTCTATATCAGAACCAAAGTCCTGGGCAAAGTGCTGGAGTCTAACTGTACCCTATATCAGAACCAAAGTCCTGGGCACAGGACCGGAGTCTAACTGCATCGTATAGCAGAACCAAAGTCCTGGGCACAGTACTGGAGTTTAACTGCACCCTATATCAGAACCAAAGTCTTGGACACAGGACTGGAGTTTAACTGCACCCTATATCAGAACTGATACTGTGAATAAAGCTCTTGATGCTGGCCTATCAACTTCAGTACTCCTGTTAGACCCATCAAAGGCTTTTGACACAGTATCACACCCTAAGCTATTACAATATTTAGAAAAACTTGGATGCTCTCTAAGCATATTAACCTGGTATTCCTCCTACCTAAATGATAGACAACAATTGGTTAGATGGCAAAACCAATAATCAGAGTATCTGTTAAATAACACAGGAGTCCCACAAGAGTCCATTTTAGGACCACTACTCTCTAATATATTCATTAATGATCTTAATAAAGCCTCCCTACAAAGCATGTTAATTCAATATGCAGATGATTCAACTATCATCTCATCCTCCAACAATTTTGCTAACCTCCAGAAGATCACCCAGGATGCATTCACATCCATAGAAACCTGGCTAAATGATGCTCAATTAATGCTGATCCCTAAAAGCATCCATAGAAACCTGGCTAAATGGTGCTCAATTAATGCTGAACCCCAAAAGCTAGATTGTTACTATTTTCATCAGAACCTCCAGCTGCAGAATTCAAGATTTTTTCACATAACAATACAAAAATAGAGCAGGTACTATATGCAAAACCTTTAGGAATCTCTATTGATAACAAACTCTCTTTTGAACAACGCATTCTCAATACAGTAAAGAAAACACATTTCAAACTTGGCAAACTATACCGACATAAACTCTACCTAGGTAAACAAACTAAAATAAAACTAGCAAACACTTTGCTTATCCCATCCCTCTTGTATGGAAGCTCAATTTTCACCAACCTCCATACATCCCTCAGTAGTAAACTGCAATCTTGCTACTACAAGATAGCAAAATTTGCCTGTAACATGTCCAACCACTCACACCACTGCAAAGTTATCTCAAACCTGTCCTGGCTTGAATTTCACCACTATTTCTATTATACTCATTTAACACTTGCTCATAAGCTAATTTTCAAACCTGATAGCTGTCCTGCACTCCAGTCTCTCTTACACACATACACCCCAACTAGAACCCTCCTGTCTTCAGAAAGGGCACTTTTAAACATAGCTAAACCCAACAAAAGAGCAGGACAATGTCTCTATTCCTACAACATTGCCAAACTATGGAATAGTCTCCCCTCATACATTACTCAACTTAACTCCCTAATAGCCTTTAAAGCTGCACTAAAAAAACACTATTTAAATAATCTCAGCTGCACCTGTGAAATACAGTGTAAGCCTCCTTAACTTCACACACTACTGGAGTCTAACTGCACCCTATATCAGAACCAAAGTCCTGGGCACAGTACTGGAGGCAGAGCTTTCTCCTTGTTAGGAAGATTATTAGTAAGTCACTTGAAACAACTCTGTCCAGGAATCTATCTGGATATGCTTCCTAGGAAATTCTCCCTAATTGATGACTGAAATATTACAAAATGCTCTTCCTAACTCACAACAAGTTATGGGAGATAAACTTCCAACCATGCTGCATAAACTCATTAGTAAGAACTCACTACTTTTGGTGACTTTAACCTTAACCAGGAACTGGGGATGGTTTTCTCCACATTTCACCTCTCTGAGATTGTGGCTTCTTCCAAATGGTTCAAAAGCCCACCTACCCGAACCTAACATTTGACAGAATACCTTACTAGAAAGTTTTTTTTAATCAGCCAACCAAATTCTCAAGTCCTCCTATTAACACCTTTTACTTCAGTGACCGCTGCTTACTTTGGTCCAAATTTCTGTAAAAAATATTATTTATCCAATAAGACCATAGCTTATCATACCCTAAAACAAGAGGCTTTACTTTGGAATGAGATAGCAATTCACACTGATTTTGTGTATGAAAACACTAAGATTGTAGCACTGCCCTACACTATTTCTGAAATATTCTGCTGCCATTGCAGGACATGTTTTACCCACCCAAAAGGTTCACAGTACAGCCAGCTCATTGATTATTGCAAGAGCTAAGGAAATTGCTATATACTCTGATGGCAACCTATAGACATACAAATATACTGGAGTCCATGAGGATTATAAACACTATGCTTTGCTAAGAAAACAATGTAAATGCCTGGCTAATAAAACAAAAGTTTTCTACTTGATAACATGCCAGGAAGAACTACTTCAACATCTCAACATTTTCTGGAAAGAACTTGATAAGCTTTCAGATAGAGCTACTCCATTGCATCCCACCTCACTTATGATAAATTAACTGCTAATTTTAATCTAATCAATAAAGCTTTTGCAGAGCATTTTTCTTTCAGTTTCACTGTTTCTTCTACCAATAATCATCTCCTGCTTGATTTTAATATTTGAGGATATTTTCATATTTTTTCACTAATTTTCGGGTTACAACAATTACTTTAACTCAGTCAAGCCTATAATGCCATTTTGTATATTTCCAATTCACACCCATACCTCCTTATGGCATCCAGACCCTTTCGGGTCTGGCTTCTATAACAAAATGACTTAGCAGCTAATAATATGAAGTATTAGAAAGTGCAAAGAGTTATTAACAAAAATACACTAAGATTGTTAATCTAGGATAGTCTACAGTAGAAAAATTAATCAATTAATGTGTCACTTATTATTTATATGTTCATATTTATGTTCATATTTTCATAACTGAGAGCTCTACATGTTATTGAGGGGTATGTTGTGATATGTCATAGTAGGAGACAGGAAAATTCATTGTCAATGTCCATTTCTATCACATTACATCTGAGATATTCTAAGTTGCGTGTTATTAATTATGAATTCAAACAATATTTCCATATGCACTTACAAACTGTTGCATGGCATCAGGTAAAACCTTAGATATTCTTGAAGAAAACTGTCTTTGATAATTGCAATGTAAGTTGCACATCCTTAGTTATATTTAGTGATATTTTTATTGCTAATTATACAATTAAGCATATGTTTTCATATTTTTGAAAATATCTGAATAAACGTGCGCTCACAGAGGAATTTCTTGTTGTCATTTGGTTAACAGAGATGTTCTAGCAATACATAACTAGGTAGTACAGTTTTCAAGATATGACAATTTTTTGTGACAGTTTAACAAAAAATATAATTTGGAGTTTGTGCTTATTATAACATAGTATTGCATTGTAATATAGTATTTATAGAAAGACTATTATCACTGCAAAGAATACCTCTTACTGATAACATTGCTATTTGTACATTTTTAATAGATTTATTGTTTACAAAAAAATTACATTTGTTTATCCTATGCTTTTTAAGTCTATTCTTCAGAAAATGCTCTGGAATGCAAGATGTGTGTAGGCTGCGAGGCATGTGACATTCCACAACACCTAAATGCTATGGTAGGGCTAGATTTGATTTTCTATTTAATAGATTTCACAGTAAGACGTTATCCTGTTCAATTCTAAGCTAAAGCGTCTTCTGTGTGGAGGCATGCGTGAATGGGCGTACCTTCATTGAAGGTTGTGCATCAGAGCTGGCAACTTGGCACGTAAAAATCTACTGCCAATCATTAGCGGACCGGAGTTCTGCTGTGGTGAAAAGCCGAAAGACACAACAACAACAACATGAAGACCTGGATGTAAATCTTCTATTGTCATTTTAGTGCAGCATATCATTATCAGGCCTTCTTCTAATGGCTCATTTCTAAACATTGGGGGATTGCCAGGTCATCCCAGCTCCCAGATGATGCTTTAAGTTCTACCTTCTCGATCGCTAGCATGGGTTCGAAGAAGATGCAGCACAACAGCTTCGCTATCCTCTCTGTCAGGTACAATCTACGATTCAGTAAATGAGAGAAATCTTACAGCAGCCATCTGCATCAACCCCCTCCCCAAAGCCATTGGCCTTGTAGCCCATGTATGTTTCATCAATGAGTTTTCCTGCATTGCCTTAACTCTGCCTTCTTAAAATGGATCTTTTCTCCGTGTGCCTCCTCTGAAAAGGAGTTTCATTAACCTAGTCAAACATTCCAGTAAAAATGTAAATAAACAAATGAAATAAATAAGTAAATTAATAACTTCATAGCTTCAAAGATATTTCACGGCCACTGAGTCTGATGACCATTTTAGCCTTGCCAGTACCTCCC
Organism: Protopterus annectens; assembly: GCF_019279795.1. Classification (NCBI taxonomy): domain Eukaryota; kingdom Metazoa; phylum Chordata; order Ceratodontiformes; family Protopteridae; genus Protopterus; species Protopterus annectens. The sequence goes on from NC_056732.1 coordinate 738,821,166, forward strand.
CTCAGACAGTACCTCCTTTCTCCTGGAGTGCTGTACCTGTCGATCCTTTATTAAATCTGTCGATGCCCATCATTAACAATGTCAGATTCTGTAGATACTTTAAAATTGTGTTTTCTCATGCCCATATCCCTCTACTTAGTATTATCTAGAGTTTCCCAGGGCTCTGTCCTTAGACCACTACACCGTCTCACTGAAAACAAGAAATATCCTGCCATTCTGGAAATATGGCAGCTCTCTGGTGACTATTTTTAATTCCTTTAACACTATCCTGACACAGCTATATTAAGTTTCTGAGCAACAATTTCTCAAAGTGAGCATCAATAAATCAATGCAGCATTCATAAGCAACTCAACTCGTCAACTAGAACATTACTGGTGCCAATGGTGCCCCCCCAAAAATAGTTGCATATGTAAACTGTCTTGGCATCTGGCTAGACTCTATACTGATCTTTAGTACAAACATCCAGAATCTTGGTAAAAAAAGTCGAATTTCTGCTCTATGGATGTCACACATTCTCCACTCTTGTTAGCCAGGATAGGGCAACTATTGGCAAAGGAGTGCTTCTACTAACAGTTGAAAACACCTTCTAATTATAAATTCCACCTCAGTCAAAAATATTCAGAAACTGAAAAGAATACAGAACCGCATTTGCCATTCTGTTGTTGTAAAAAAGATGCCATGCAATTAAACAGGCTGTTTAGCTTCCATTTTCCCTTAGTATCACCTTAATTATTTCCACACTTGTTTAGAAAATCTTTCACATGGATCACTGAGAGGCATTATGTCATATACTTGCTGTCAAGAAATCTGTAGGTGTTGTAGAACTTCCTGCTCCTCTATTCTCACTCTAATTACTCCCATTAACTGTCTGCTTGCACTTATAGAACTCTGTTCACCTTGAGGTATCTGCCGGAAATTTCTTCCAGCCACTTTTTTTTGTCCTCCTTATTTTTGCTTCCTTCTGTATTAATCTCAAATTCTACCTGCAACAGAAGAACCAAAAAATTAATTCCGTAGTTCATGCTCTTCCTCTCTTTTCTCTACACTGTTTCACTATACCTGCTCAGTATACTCAGGATGTAGTAAACAAGATATGAGAAACACCAATGAGTGACCACAAAAGAGTGAAAACACAAATGTGTGATGCACAAAATAAGAGAATCACAAAACACTGACAACTTCTTTTACATTATCAGCTACAAAAGCCAGATCAAGTATTGTCTGAATTGTAGTACCGTTGGGGAAAAGATTTTAGTGTTGGGGGAAGCGGTAGGGTTAGGGTTAGCACACAAGAGTAAGGTGGGCTGATGGACTTTCCCACCAATAATATCACTTCTATTGACTTTTCTTTCCCTTTCTCTCTTTTCACCGTCTAGCGTCTGTCCATATTAAACATCTATTTTCTGTACTCCTGATCTTTCTCTCTTCTCTGTCCTTTCTGATCAGTCCATTTAGCCCTTGTTTGTACTCCTGAAGGTATGGACAGCCATAGAAAATATGGATCCATTCCCCCACCTCTTCTCCTCTACATCTCTAGTATCCTACATCCACCCCGGGAACAATAGCTTGTCCAGATGCCTCCATATTCTGAATGTTCTCATCCGTGTTGATTTCCAGACCTTATCTCATACTTGTCTGCATTCATCTTTCTCTGTTATTTTCCTGGTCTGCACCCCCAACTCTTTCATATTTCTTCACTTGCTTTCATGTCAAGCACTCTAAGATAACCCTTTCTTCTCATCCTTCATATTATAATTATTAACACTGGTCTTTTCCTTTTTCCGGCACCCTAACCCACTGTCTTGTTCCCTTCTTGCTGTAGTGCTGTATAGTGGAACTTCAGTCTAGCTTATTAACACATATTCAATTTGTATCTGCTTCCATGTCTTCGTATTATATCCTTTCATTGCCTACTCCCAATATCTGACCTTTGTTTTTAGTTTTTTCCAAATCACCCCTGCTGTTTTGCCCTTCTTTGTGTCCCTCCTACAGGGAGCATGTCATCCCTCTTGGACTTCATTTTCTTAGTTGGAAATATTTTTTTCACTGATTGTCTTATCATGGCTAATATTGGGCTGTTCAGTTCCCTATTCTCCTCTCCCCATATTACTTCCAATATGTCATTTCCCCCATCCATATATTTTTCCACTTCAGCAGCAGATCCCATTTTTCTCCCTTCAACAGATATGTAGTTCTCGCTAAGTAGGACAGTAAGGCTACCTGAATGTATTTTTCCATGTCTGTGACCTCCAAACCCACTTTTTGTATTGGCGGCATTGCTTTTTTTCCAACTTATTTGCAGCTTCTATTGTCCCCACATAAAGTCCCTAATCTAACTTATTATTCTGCACAACATTTTTCTACCTAGTTGATCCCAAAATGCTTGAGCTAAATGTAGGAGAAAAGATTTGCCAGTAGAACACTTGCATTCTTTGTTCTATGTCTAAGTTTAATATTTAAGCAATAACCCACGTCTGGTTGTGGGTAATGCTAGATTTACCCGCGGTTGGTGTGGTTTGGTCACATGGGCGAAGCCTAAGTGGCCAAACAAAGACAATCGTGGGTAAATCTAGCATTACCCACACCCAGACATGGGTTATTGTTATTATACAATGACATTATTTAAGAAAAAAAATACTTACTTTTCTTAAATAATGCCTTTGTATAATGGTGCCCTTCCATGGTTTTCCGCTATCCTGGGAGTGTTTCTGCTGTACTGCACATGTGTATGCTTATGCAGTACATCAGAGCTGTGTTGAGGAAGTAATGGAGAAAGGAAGATCTCCGTTGCATTTTTAAAGCTATCTCATTATGTTAAATGAAAAAAATCAAAAAAATAACGGCACCAACTGCATGTTAAATGAGTTTAACATAGCGAGATATCTTTAAAAAAGCAACGGAGAAAGGAAGATCTCCGTTGCTTTTTATTTAAGATATCACGCTATGTTAAACATATAACATAGCGAGATTACAGCAATGAAAATCTTCCATTCTCCGTTGCTACCTAACAGAAACAAAAAAATCAAAACTTATACTGATGGAAAAAGTCCGGGCGACCGGACTTTTTTCCATTAGTACAAGTCGGATTTACAATGGACACACTGGTTGGGCTGGCCAGTCATGTGCACATTTTGGAATACTAATTGGCAGTCATTGTATAATTTCAAATTTGTTAGGTTCTTTTGTATCTTTTCTGCCATACACTGATAGATTCCCTTCTTGGGTAACTCATAAGTACTTTTTAACCAGATCCCCAAGTATTTTGCTTCTCCCTTACTCCACCAGTTCTCATTTTTACATTTCATCCTTTCTTGCTCCTCTATATTAATACATATTTCCTTTGTTTAACTTCATCTTCTTCCCAGATATCCTCTCAAACTTACTTTGTTTTAACATTTCTTCTTTATCTTTCTCTGGGTTTACAAGCATGATAATAACAACAGACACACACAAGGCTATCTTCAACTGCAATTCTCCTTATCTGTATCCCTCTGTCTCTGCCTTCCATAGTTTTGCCACCAATGGCTCCAAATAAAGTGTAGATAAAAAGTTAGAGTGGTCAGGTCTGCCTTGTATCCACTTGCTGTCAATCACTCATATACCATGCCCAACATTTTTACCATTCATTTTTGGGAACTCCATTCTATTTAAACCTGCAAACAAATATCCACACTCCACCCTATCAAATATATTTTTGATGTCCAGAGGAAATAGTGCCAGCATTCTACCTGCTCATTATGCATTCTATATTAGCATCAAAGGTTGCATGATGTTGTCTTGCATTCTGTTCCTTCCACAAACTCTCACTGATCAGGTTCTTAGGCATCAGCAGCATAAAATGATTAGCAACTATATTAATGTATATCTTTTAATGATGACTAAGTTTTGTTACTGGTCTGTAGGATGCTGTCTCTAGTGGGATTTTATTCTGTTTCTTAATTATCTCTATAATCCCTTGTCCCAATATTCTTGGAGGAGACCATCTTTTCCAAACCTTAATAGACAATCTTTCCATTGCAAAATTAACATTTCATCTTGCAATCTCCATATTTTAAATGGCAAGTCATCCCTCTCTTGCTGTCCTTCTCTTCTTTTTTATACAAATTCTGATGAAACTCCCTAAATTCCTTCATAATCCCCACCTTCTATTCCAACAATCTTTTACCTCCTTCCCCTTTTATCCTATAGGTTGCCCTCTCCACTCTTTGTTGCCATAACCCAGTTATGAATGCCCTCACCACACTTGGATTTTTTGTCAATTGTATCTCTCTGAATACATTTCCTTATGTCTATATTCTATACATTCTGTACTTCCCTTTATATGTCCTTTGTCTGCTATTTCTCCCTTTCCCTCTATGGCAGTACATTCTTTTTGAGTTGCAGATCCATCACTCTTGTATATCCCTTTTAACTCACTCAGAACTCTCCCTAATTTTGTCTCTTATCCTGATCTGCAGCTCCCAGTTTGTAGCATCCCATCCCTTCTCATTCCTTTCTGTCCTATTCCTGTAGCAGTTTTACCATTTCTACCATTAACCTCAGTGTGAACTCCTAGTGCTTAACCATCATTTTGGAAATTTGCAATGCTTGCTTAGTCTCTTTTTGCCTTCTATGGCTAAGACTAGGTGTACTGGGACATGATCTGATAATAAATCTGGGCCCAAATTGATAGCCATTACTACCCTCTTCTGTTCCCTGAAAATATATATCTTATCTATTCTCAACTACAACTTCCATTTTGGGCTATAATATGTATATCCTTGGTCCCTCTGTCCTTCCCCCCTTAATCTTCCAGTTGTCCACCATTCTGAAGGTTCCTAACAACTTTATAACCTTCTTTTGTACATTTGTTGTTAATTGGCTTTTCTACTCTCCCATAATGTACTTCCCTTTTGTTCATCTTCATGTCCCAGTCCCCTGCCACCCATAATACCCCCTCCTGTATCTCCATTATCTTTAACAGTATCCCCTGCAAAAATGCTGCCTTCAATCTGGGTGGAATGTATTCCACTATTGTTAACTTGACTCCACTCACTGTCCCTTTCCAAACTGCCAAACAACTGCTTCCTTCAATGTATGTTAGTTCTGTGTGATACCCCTCTGCTCTTTGTGTTGACACTGGGACTTCCCTTGCTCTACCCCCCCCCCCCCCGCTATATGAATACCGAGGCAGTACCTTTACACTTTTTATATCTATCTTCTTATCTTTTTCTTCTGTCTTATTTCCAGCAGCATTATAATGTTAGCCCATTTACTCATATAAGCCACTCTTCTTTGCCTTTTAACAGGGCTGACCAGTCCATTCAGATTCCAGGATCATAACTTCAACCTCATATCCTGTTTATCTGACCCCATCCTGTTTCTGAGGCTTTATCCCTGTTTTTTATCAGTACTCACCTTCTCTCCTGCTCTTTAACCTCTTCCCTTTTTCTTGAAGAATTTCTTTAACTGGCAGATTCCACTCTTCTTGAGTTGTTTCATTTTTAGCCCCCCCCCCCTCTTTCCCTCCAACTTTTTGTTTCCTATCTGGCAGTCCTTGTTTCCTCCCTTTAACTCTCCACTCAAGAACTACATATGGGTTTTGTGTCTTTCATGGTGAGGACAGTTGCCTCTTCTTTGGTTGTAAAGTGAGTCCCTCGCATTCCTCATCTACAAGAAATGTAAATGTTATTGCTGGAGTTTCTTCAGAGCTCTGATACACCCCCATTATCTCTTTAATATGTTGCTACCTACTTTTGACTGTCACATGATATGCGCTTTGATTCCTACTGATTCTTATTCTCCTTTTCCCATCTGTAGGTTACAGGATTCCACTCGTGCTCCATCCCACCATACCTTAGTTATCTTCGTCTGTACACAATTAGGCACTTTGTAGCCTTTTCTCTTATCTCTTCTTCTTTGCTTTTCTTAAGAGATTTTTTACTGTTTGAGCTTACTATGAGTCTTTTATTTTCTCCCCTTAGATTTGAGGATTGCACACCAGTTTACTCTGTAGCAAAAACATGTATTTCTGGCACAAGCAGATACCCTATTAACTACCAAGATTGTCTAATCATTGTCTAGTCCTTTCTCCCATTTTGTACGTATTTCTCAGGTGTCATACACTTTTTGTTTTATAACTCTTCCTGCACTAACCCCCTTAACAATGCCAGTGAAGACAGAAATTTTGTATTTTTCTCTTTTTCCCCCTCTTCTGCTTGCCATAACCTTTCCATTTTCCTGTCATTAACAGTGACACTTTTTGAGATAGCCAAAATGATTCCTCCTCCATGACCTTTATTATGAGACTTCCTTCACACTTTCCCACTCCCGTCTAGCTGAACAATCCTCTTGTGTCCCCTTCATGCATTGAAACTACTGAGCAGCCTTGCCAGGCATATTGTTTGGTTCTCTCTTCTCAGTATCCCAAATATTGTCTGTTCCAACATGGATATTATCAAACATTGTTCCAGTTGTTGGACAAAGAAAGTATTAGTAAACTTTTGTAAGCATGAATACAAATGATAGAAAATAAGCTCTTGTGTGTTCCTTCTTTTCACTTTGGACATTTTTTACAGTCACTAGAAAATATTGTTAATTTATCTATGAAAATGACTAAGTTGTTCCCTTACTTGTTCATTTCACACTGTTTATTTTAATAGTCACTAGGAAATGCCCAATTATTTAAGTCCCAGTTTCTTCCCACACTAGCAAAACAAAAACCTACTGTCTTACTTCCCCCTGTTCCTGGAGCTGGTGGAGAGTTTCTGTCTTTTCTCTCAAGACATTGTCGTTTTTAAATATCAAGAAGAGATTTTGTGTTACTTTCCCTCCTCCCTCAGGAAATTGCCTCTCCCCTGTATTTAGCTCTGTTCTCTCTTCTCCTCTGTTATGTGCTAGTATTCCCTAGGTTGAACCTCCTAGATCTTTCCTGACCTTCTTTGGACTTTGGTGTATTTTTGAACCACCTGTCCACCACAGTCTTACCATTGATGGGTATATCATTTTGAACTTGACTCTCTTCTTCTTGGCAAGTCTCTGATTTGGTATAATACCACACTTCTATGTCTGGTGTTCACTGAATAATCCTGGTCTATAAAGACCTTCACCTGACTACACCTGGAATGCAGCCCAAGTTTCCAAAGGAGAGATGAGATTCTTTCTTTTTCCCTGTAGGTGGAAAACTGCACAATAATTTGCCTCAGTTTATTGAATGTGGGGTGTTGCATGCTACCCATGCCACTTGGTTTGCTATTTCTCAAACAATTTCAGCTTCTGGTATTTTGACTAATCTGCCAACTGTCTCTGTATAAATGCTTTACAGTGTCTCTTCCTTCTATCCCTTCAGGTATTCCTGCTATTCTTAATTTTTTCTTCCTGGCTTGATCTTCCTGTTCATACAACACAGCTTTTAAGAACTTCAACTTTGCATTAGAGGCTGCCACCTTGGCCTTAAGAAGTTCATTGTCCTGCAATGACTGTATTTCTTCCCTGTATTTGTTTATTCCCTCTGTAACTTTTTCCCAATACCTTATAAGTATATTTTATGTGATTTTCCAGCTTTGCATTCATTTCATTAATTTCCATAAAAACATATTAGAGCGTCACCTTTCCCCCTTCCACATTAATAGGCTGCTTTTGTACGTCGTGGGTAACCCTATTCCTCCCATGTTTGGTAGCTGTTTCTTTATTGTATTTTTTCTACTTTTATTTTGCTTACTGGATGCCATTTAGCGAACCTCCATACACTTTCCTACAACACTTTTTCAGCACCAACTCCTGTCTTATAGCGACTTTTTCTTTTTCAGTTATTGACTCAGGAAGTATCAAGAGCTTTCTGCGTTATCCACTCTGCACTATACCAGAAGTCCACACAGCACTGAAATAATTTGCAGTTAACTTTGCTACCAGTTCATCCTTAGATTTGGGAAAGAGGGAATATGCGGGTTGTTTACCTGTGTAGAATAAGAAATAATTTGCTTTGCAGAGGTTTTGAATGATACATACTTATTTTGCTTTGGTCAAAAGTAGTTCTGTTTGATGGTGCTAACAAGTGCCTTGCACTAATTTCTTAGCAGGTTGTATGAATTCTATGACAATTGCTTTTTAGTTCTAATATCTAGAGGCCATGTCCTGTTGGAAGAGATCACTTTCTTTTTGACTTTCTTGTTATGCAGGAGAGATGTCTTCCCTACTCTGCAAGGTTTAATGGAAGCTGAAGTTGCATCGCTTATCAAATTCACTACAATATTGTTTAAGAGAGTTAAAGCACCTCCTTATCTAGGGACAGCCTGTAGAACATGTCAAACGATGTTTAGCATTTGCTGATAAAGCATCTCAGGATCGAATAGATTTAGGCATCTCATAGGCTCATAAGATCATAGGAGGTTACTAGACTAAAGGCCCTAGAGCTTTTTTCAGCGTAACAATTCATGCCAGAAATTTCCCAACTATCAATTCCCATTGTCTAGAAAAGCTTTGGTATATGCCTGTGATTTAGGGCATCGACAAACTATCCATCTCCATAAGGGCCATAGGCGACAAGCCAGGGGTAAATCTGTGATTTCTCATCATTTGGTACAACTTGCATTTCAATAGGCTTAGGGAAGAGCTCTGTTTTACATGAATTGGGAGTCTGTAGGTTAGGCATTTATACACTTTGAGCAAGGTTACAAATTTAATTCAGAAGTACATTCAAAATGGATAAAAAGACATGTAATCTCTCATATACAAAACAAGTATGTTAAAGACTTACAATTCAGAATCAGTCTACAATGAGCCAAAGTCTTCAGTAGCATATGTTTATTGTAAAGGAGTTAGTCAGGAATAGTACAAGGGCATAGCCATTGCATTTTAAATTATTGTTTAAGATTTTTTTTTAAATTGGGTTAGAGAGGGTTCTGAAGTAAGCTCAGCAGGAAGTGAGTTCCAAGTTTTGCCAACAGAGTTGGCACACAAAGAGTCTCCAGCTAAATTGTTGGTTTTAACTGTTTGTACTAGCAGTCTATTGGGTGAGTGGAGTGTCTTGAGGTTACTGTAGAGGGTGATAATATTTTTAAGTATGGGCGTAGTTTCTGGCTGGTAGAAAACTTTGTGTGTTACTATTAGTTGGTTATACTAAAGATGGCTAGGTAGTTCTAGCCACCCTAAGAAAGTGGTGTGTTCTGTATGCTGTACCAGTGGCAAATCCACTAGTAGTTTTTTTAGCTAATTCATTATTATCCTTGCATAACTCAAGTCCTACATATTTAAGGTAGATTCTTGTTTCCCTATGATGTAATCCCCCTTAGTCTACAATTCATTTTTTATGTAAAAATACAAATTTTGATTTTGATTTATAGAAATGGAGTCCAGAAGTCATGTGAAATTTGTCAATTAAAATATCTAATTCTTCTAATGTCTCTTTTTTATGAGATAATGTTAGTAATATGTCATCAGCAAGCAGCATTACTTTAGAACTGTATTGTTCATAAGCATCTATTCCTTTGATTTTTATATTGTTACAAATTGAATCTGCCAATATTTCAATAGCCAGAGCAAATAGAATTGGTGACATGGGACATCCTTGTTTAGTGCATTTTGTTATATGTATAGATTCAGAGGTAAAAGGACATAACTTGACATACGCTAAATTATTTATATATATATATATCCTGTAGGAGATGAACAAAGGATGCAGGAAATTCAAATAGCATTAGGATTTTGAATAAATAGTCCTAATTTAGGGAATCAAATGTTTTCTCTATATCTAAGCCAATTATGAGTGTTTTTTTTATTTTCTTTATTAACATAATGTACAAGAGAAATTATCCTTTTAATATTGTCATGTGTGTGTCTATAATATATAAAACCAGTATGATAATTATTTATTGTTTTGGATAGTGGTATTTTCATTCTGTTAGTTAATATTGTCATAAATATCTTATAGTTATTATTTAATAATTAAACCAAAAAAAATTGCAAACTGCAGGCAACCTTAGGTCCGGAAAGCAGGCTTGAAGGCAAAAAGCACAAACCAAATCTCCTTTAACGCAATATTTAATATTCCAAGAGTAAAGCGTTTTCGCCGTAACCCATGTCACAGCTTCATCAGAAGGAAAACAGTTACCAGTAAAAAGCATTCATTAATATACAAAACAAACAGGAAATGACACAAATCAATTTCCTAGACACTGCAAAAAATTAAGTATAAACATATTAAAAACATATATCTAATTTATAAATAATATATACATAAAAATGTAAACAATAAAACCATTATAATGGATATAAAGCCACAAGCCAACAATGTTAAAAAACGTTGATGCACTCAAAAATATATATGTACCCTAGCGGTCACCTCAAGTAACTCTTTAGTTTTAAAATACAGGATATATTACAATTTTCATTCAGACCAGGTGGTCTGAATGCATCCAAGTTCAACTGCCATGCTAATTCTATATTTTCAAGCAAAATTGAAAATGGACCTCCCCGAATTGATGGAACTACCTGATCAATGCCCATAAAACTAAAATTATGACCAGGGTTGATGTTTACATGCTTCGCTAAGGCGTTTTCTAAAAGGGGTTTTTTCATTGCATAAATGTGTTGGTACACCCTCTCCTTTAGTTTACGGTTAGTCTTTCCAATATAAAAACATGGACAGCAATTACACTGGGCAAGATAGATTACCGATTTTGAATCACAAGAAATCTTATGATAAATAGGGAACTTAACATTCCTTATTTTGAAAGAGCTACCTGATGTCATGAATCTACACATGTTGCAAAAACCACATTTGAATGACCCCTTAAGCCTAGAAAAGTCTGCAGCTTTAGAATTGAGCTGTAGTAATTCCTTAAGGTTACTTCCTCTTTTAAAAATAACATAGGGACGTGTTCCTAACTTGTCAATCAGATTGGGGGAATTAATTACTAAGGGCCAATTCTTTAAGATAGAGGCCCAGATGTCAGTATAATTTAAATTGTATTGAGTGATAAAACTCAAAGAAAAATTCCTCCTAGGCTCTAACCTATCACTTATTTCATCCTGAATAACAAATTCATCATTTAAAGATGGCAAAGCGGAGGATTTCTGGTCCAGTAAAGGTTTATAGAAACCGCTAAATCGTTTTGTATCAACCTCTAATATAAGGTCATTAACCAGTGAAACTGGGTAACCTCGGTTCAAAAATAATTCTTTTAGAAACTGACATTCGTTCCTAAAATCATCTAATGTAGTGCACATCCTTCCTGCACGAACTAGTTGACCCTTAACGATGGACTTTTTTTGTTTAGGTGGATGAAAACTACTATAGTGCAGGAAGGAATTGCAATAAGTCGGCTTTCTATAAATCTTAGAAAGATAAACTTCCTTATTAGCATCCTTCACTAGTCTAACATCCAAGTAATTAGCTTCAAAACTAGAGAAATTAAATGTAAACTTTAAACATTCAGTAGTATTATTTAAAGCTTCAACAAACATTCCCGCCTCTTCTTCGCTACCATTAAACAAAATAAAAAAAAAAATAAAAATGTCATCCAAGAACCTGGTGTAGTACTTAACATTCTTCACCAAGTTCTGGTTAGACATTAAAAAGTGCTTTTCCCAAAAGGCTACAAATAAATTAGCTAGGCTCGCCCCACAAGGCGAGCCCATGGCTACCCCACACTTTTGTAAATAAAAATGTTGATCAAAAGTAAAGAAGTTGCAAGAAAGAACTATACCTTAAGGAATTACTACAGCTCAATTCTAAAGCTGCAGACTTTTCTAGGCTTAAGGGGTCATTCAAATGTGGTTTTTGCAACATGTGTAGATTCATGACATCAGGTAGCTCTTTCAAAATAAGGAATGTTAAGTTCCCTATTTATCATAAGATTTCTTGTGATTCAAAATCGGTAATCTATCTTGCCCAGTGTAATTGCTGTCCATGTTTTTATATTGGAAAGACTAACCGTAAACTAAAGGAGAGGGTGTACCAACACATTTATGCAATGAAAAAACCCCTTTTAGAAAACGCCTTAGCGAAGCATGTAAACATCAACCCTGGTCATAATTTTAGTTTTATGGGCATTGATCAGGTAGTTCCATCAATTCGGGGAGGTCCATTTTCAATTTTGCTTGAAAATATAGAATTAGCATGGCAGTTGAACTTGGATGCATTCAGACCACCTGGTCTGAATGAAAATTGTAATATATCCTGTATTTTAAAACTAAAGAGTTACTTGAGGTGACCACTAGGGTACATATATATTTTTGAGTGCATCAACGTTTTTTAACATTGTTGGCTTGTGGCTTTATATCCATTATAATGGTTTTATTGTTTACATTTTTATGTATATATTATTTATAAATTAGATATATGTTTTTAATATGTTTATACTTAATTTTTTGCAGTGTCTAGGAAATTGATTTGTGTCATTTCCTGTTTGTTTTGTATATTAATGAATGCTTTTTACTGGTAACTGTTTTCCTTCTGATGAAGCTGTGACATGGGTTACGGCGAAAACGCTTTACTCTTGGAATATTAAATATTGCGTTAAAGGAGATTTGGTTTGTGCTTTTTTGCCTTCAAGCCTGCTTTCCGGACCCAAGGTTGCCTGCAGTTTGCAATATTATTTAATAATGATATAGATCTATATGAGGTACAGAGGTTTGGAGATTTGTTTTCCTTTAGGATTGGTGTGATTAAGGAATATCTCCAACAGGGTGATATTAACGCTTGTGACTGAATTTCTAATAGAGTTTTATGGAAGAGGGATAGTATCTTTGAAGGAAAAAAGTTTATATATTTCCATAATTATGTCATCTATACCTGGAGCTTTATTATTTTTACTCTCTTTTATTGTAGCTGTAATTTCTTTGTAGGATATGGGTGCTTGCAGATCTAGTTTTAATTTTTCTGTTTTTTTATATTAGTACATTTTTTATCTAGATTTAATTGATCGATATGTATATTTTCTTTTTGGAAATGTCCCATATAGTGATTTCTGTAGGCATCAAAAATCTCACCTATATCCAATACATTTTTTCCTTTCTTTTCATGGAAGATACTTTTAATGCTATTAGCTTTTGATTGTATTTTGATTCTTGTGGATAAAGTATGTAGATATTTGGGAGAAGTGGCCAAGGTATTAATTTTTAGTTTTTCTAAAGCTAAACTAGTTTTATGTATTAGACTTTCATTGTATTTATTGTTTAATACTTCTACTTTCTTTTTCATCTCCAAATGATTTTGATTTTTTCAGCTTTTACTGATAAAAGTTTGGATTTTAGATCTAATAATTCAGAGTCCCATTCTCTGATTTTTTTTTATACCAAGTTAGGATTTTATTGTATATATAAGCTTTTAATGAGTCCCATATCATTATTTTATTTATCTCTGTGGTGTAATTAATACCTAAGAAGAAGTACCCATTTTGAAGTTTTAGTATCAAGAAATTGTGGTCTGAAAAGGGGAGGGAGTGATTGAGAAATTAATGATTTTAGAGTGTAAGTCAGAGGCAGCAAATATTTTATCTGTTCTAGTCTGGGTACCAAATCTGTGATCTTGATGGGAAAACAACAACAATTTATCTTTTTTAAATCTGAAAGTATCTACAAGATGAAATGATTCTACCCACTTGTTTAAAGCTTTTGATACAGCAGATGTACGCAGCGGTCTTTTATTTGTAGTTTCAGAAGTATCAAATATACAGTTAAAATCTCCTCCTAATATTAAGTTGTCTTTATAATTACTGGTTATGAAATCCAAGTGTTCTTTAACAGTTCCTGTTCCAATGCATGGGAACCAGTATAGATTGGCTAGGGTATATATTCTGTTATTATATTTAACTATTACTAATGCCATAAGGCCTTCTTTATCTTCATACTTATAAATGATTTTTCGGTTAATCACATTTGTTTTCCATAAAATTGTTACCCCTTTTGTCTTTGTCTTATAAGTGGATTGCACCAGTGTCATATATTCCTTAGGATTTCATTTGTAATTGTCATTTGTTTTGAAATGAGTTTCTTGAAGGAAGACAACTTGTGCTTTGTTCAGTTTTAATTATTTCAGTAGATTTGATCTTTTGCTAGGATTGTCTAAGCCATTGGTATTTAAAGATAATAAAGTTAAATCCATTTTAGGTTATTTAGACTATGTATTTTTTGTTTTATTGTGACTATTAAAACATTTTCCTCTGATAACTATAAAGTATTTGAGCTTTTAAAGGAAAATATCAGTTTTATACTTTGTGTTTACCAATAAAGTAATGTTTTGGTCAGGCAAACTAAAAATGTTTTTGTGAAATAAATTTAAATTAATAAATGCTAACAAAACTAAGATCCACACTAGCCATGGAATGAAAATCATTCCTAATCTGATGGATAAACCTAAATCCATCAGATTATCACTCATACCTTGACAATCCAGAACATCTGAGCTCCATAAATTGAATTAGCATATAGAAAATATCTGTAATAGGAATAAGCAATATTTATATTATTTTGAAAAGATATAGTACTATTGTATATTAGACAAATTCTTATACAATATAAATGTCTACTTATTGTATAAGCAATTAATATTTACATGAAAGATAGATGACAAACAATTCAATCATAGGAAAGTAGGATGTATCATATATAAAACCACAGTAAAATATTATAGCACACAGCTATTTAACATATTCACCCTTATTGATGAAGTCTTTCAAAACTTATTACTTGATATAAATAGATGGTAATAATATTTATACCTAATGTTTATAATACAATGTATTTTACTGGATATATCAGAAGTTATATTTCATTGTTTGCCAGCATTTAAGTAATCACTTTATTTGTTCATAGGTTGGTACTAGGCTATCAGCCCTAGGGCCTATACAAGCCTAGCCATAACAATTCCCTGGTTATTTCTTCCCACACTATTTACTTTCCTGGACCCCTGTCTAGCAAGGTGACTGACGTGATCCCCGGGGTGAATTTCCTTTCTCCCATCCAATCATCAAGGTTCCTTTTGAAGAGGGTCAAAGAGGCGCTCTGCTTGATATGTATGGGCAGTCTATTCCAGAGTCTGGGGAGTCTCTGGGTCAGGAACCTATCCCTCCAGCATGTTTTGTTTATTGTAATGACAAGATTTAGATCCCTGGAGCGTGTGGCTCTGAAGAATTGGGATTTCTTTATGTGTAGCATGTTCAACAAAACAGGGTTTGACATGGCCTTGTATGTTAACAGAGATCGCCTCAGAGTAGATGATATGCGACAGAGTATAGCTGGAGGTTTTTAAGGTGATCAGCATAGGGCATCTGCTTTAGGCCTGTGATTCCTTTAGTGAGGTATTTCTGCGGTCTTTCCAGTTGGGTCTTTCCAGTTGAAGCAGATGTCTTGAGAGGTACATACCAAATGGGGCATTGTATTCTATAATGGGTCTAATGAGAGATGAGTACAGTGGGACAATGACCTCCTTTTTTTCTGGATGAAAAGCCCTTAGTGATGAGGTGTGCCACATAGAAGGATTTCCTGACTGTTGTGATGATGTGGTTATTGAAGGTGGGACCACAGTCCATCTGTGTCCCTAAGTCTCTTATCACACTTTTGGTGTTTAGTGTACTGACACCTATGTGATAATTCACGGGTACATGTTTTTTTCCCAAAGGGGATACCTATCCATTTCTTGGCATTGAGCTTGTGCCCATGGCTCTGGCACCAAGCATCTGTTTCTGTAAGGCCCTTTTGTAGAGTATCCACATCATTTAGGGATTCAATAATGGCTCCCAGTTTGCAGTCATCTGCGAACTTTGTTAGCCAGAGTTCCTTAGTATTGGCATGTACTTCAGAGAGGTAGATGCCAAACAAGAGAGGTCCCAGGACTGAACCCTGAGGTACTCCACTTGTCACTTTTCTGGAGCTGGATTTGGAGTCAGCTACCTTTACAGTGTGGGTTCTGTTAGTAAACCAGTTGGCAACCCATCGAGTGACGTACAGATTAAATCCCAGATTAGTAAGTTTATCTATGATTCCAGAGTGGGGGAATGGTGTCAAAGGCCTTGGAGAGGTCCAGATATGCTGTGTGGACTGCCTTACCCTCGTCCACGGCTCTTGAGACTGATTCGAAAAAGTCAATAAGGTTCAGGAGACAAGATCAGCCCTTCACAAACCCAAACTGGGTGGGGTCCAGTGTTTTAAGGTTGCCAATGTCTTTGTTTATAAGTTCCATGATAATACGTTCCATGGCCTTGCAGATCAGGCTCGTCAGACTGATGGGGTGGTAGTTCCTGGAATCCAAGGTGGATCCCCCCTTGTGGAGTGGGATAACTGTAGCTGTGCACCACTCAGTGGACATGAAGCCTGAGGTGAGGGAATGATTAAGCATGATACTTAGGTGAGGTGCCAGTTCATTTTGTAGTTCATGTAGCATACAGCCCAAGATGTCATCTGGTCTCATGGATGCTGTATTCTTAGCTTTGAAGAATGCATTTTTTACCTGTGTGGCCATTATTACTGGAATTTGGCAATTTTCCAGTATTGAGATGGGCCATTTAGGGGGAGAGAGGGGGGTGAAGTTGGCACTGAATCGATCTGCCAGGATATTGGCAATATCCTTGGGATCAGTATATTTAATGCCTTCTGTTGTAGCTGAGAGCAGATCTGAGCATTGCCATTTAGATTCTTGACATAGTTATAGAATGCCTTGTGGTTGTCATTGGAATCTTTGGCAATTTTATTTTCGTAACTGGTGGATTTTATGAGGGATCTCAGCTTCTCACTGAGGCTGGTAAGGGAGTTTTTTGCATCCTGGGATTTTCCTCTTTTCTGCAACAGTTTTTTCCTTTTGTTGTAAAGTTTGTTTATGGCAGGGGACCACCAGATCGGCTTCCTTTTTTTGGAGGAGAGCATCTTGGTTCTATTTGGGATGGCACGTTTCATGCATGAGTGCATGTTCTCATACAGTGCCTTAGTGTTCAGTGTTCAGTTCCCGTCTGCATGGGTGTCATGAAGTTTGTAACTTCTGACTTGAGTAGCATGAAGTTGGCCTTGGAGAAGATTTTTATAGAGGTTTCCTTACTGGGGGGTGGGGTTGGGATGTGGATGCTAAGGGTGATTAGCTTATGGTCTGACCTGACCAACGAGGGGGTGACCATAGGTGTGGAGCATCGATTTCCCATGTTGGTAATGACCAGGTCTAGGATATTGGAGCCCCTGGTGGGACGTGGATTAGTTGATCCAGGGCATTGGAATTTATGAATTCCAAGAACCGTTGGGCAAAGGTGTTGGTGGACGTGTAGTTTTCCCAGTTAATGGCAGGGTAGTTGAAATCACCCAGTATTAGGGTGTTTGGTTGTATATTAATATTTTCCAGTATGTTTAGAAAGGTGTAGTAAGAATCTTGGGGCATGGTGGGAGATCTGTAGCAAGCTACAATTTGGATTGCAGTCTTGCCTAGTGTTAGTTGCACCTGGAAAATTTCAGATGCATTGTGTTGGGCAACTAACCTGGTAGTGTGAATATCCTTGGTGAATATGGACACTCCTCCACCTTTAGTATTTTGATCCTGGTTTGGTAGACGAAAAGTGTGGTAAGAGTTGTAGCCTGGTATTGCAGGGGTGCTCTCTTGAGCCTTGAACCAGGTCTCAGTTACTGCACAGATATCAATGTTCTCTATTTTTAGGAGTGCCTCAAGAGAGTGCATTTTGAGGTTTAGGTTTTTAGCATTGAGTAGCATTACCTTCAGATTTTGCATGCTTGTACCTGTTACGGTGGTAGTTTTGTCATTTGAACTTTGCCTAAAAAAGGCACTATAGGGGTGGCAACAGCCTTAGCCAGTTACCTGAATCCCAGGGGTGACAGGTGCAGACCATCTCTGGCAAAGCATCATGGTCTGTCGATCATGTCGTCCCAGGCAGACAGATACTGGATCCCCTTTGAATGACACCAGAAGCTTAGCCAATTGCTTAAGTCAATCATTTTGTCCTTATATTGTGGTATCATTCTGGGCGAAGGCAGGATGCTACTCAGGGCTAGGGTCATACCTGCCTGGGCCACATGATCCAAGAGCTCTTCCATGCCTCTTTTCATGTAGTCCAGAGAGGTACGTCTCAAGTCATTCACTCCAACATGGACAATGACAGAGTCATATTTGTACTTGTTGTGGAGTGACTTGAGTGCATGAATTATGTGGCGGATCCTGGCACCCGACAGGCAGCTCACTGTAATTTTCTCCTTGTTCAGCCTGGTGAGTGGGACATCAGTGTTAGGTACGTTGTCTTGCCTTAGGGGCTGTTGCTGGGTAGCACACTGGTGTTGTGAGCTATGTGACACTTTGGTTGTGATTGGTGTTTGCGTTTCAGCTTTGGAGGTCCTTGTTGCTTGGGCAGGTTACAGTTAAGGGCCTCCACATATGTGGATTTAGTGTTGCTATGTGTGGGTGTTGGTGGTGTGAGTTTAGAAGGGCTATGTGTTGCTTGAGGTGTAGTATGGGTGTTAACCTTCTCCTCTTGACTGTCTAGCAAAATCTTGGGTGGAGAGAGCGTTGCTTCCAGTTTGGCTATGTAAGTGCATCTCTCACAGGTTGTAGTGTTGGGTGGTATGAGGAGAGCGTTGTCTGTGTACATGAGGCAATTGCTGCATTGCCCCAGTATGCCCAGAAGCTGACCCTTGGACATGCCTGGTTTGGTGCTTTTTTTTTTAAAGTACAGGAGCTGTTTTCCCTTACATTAACAACGTACTTTGCAATTATAGGCTGTCTAGTGCCTTATTAATAAGGAGAGTTGAGTGCTTGTATCAGTTTAAGGCTTCTTAGTGATTTCCAGCAGGTATTAGAGCAAGTGATAGTGACAGGGATGCTTAAAGGTAAGATGAAAAAAAAAAGATTGCTAACTTACTTAAAGCATCACGTTTGTTTTATGTGAACATTGATGAAAGTTAGTGCATTTTAATTATCAGTGCATCCCTCTTCCCCCATTTCCTACACATAAGGCTTTTTATATCTGTCATTTCTTATTATAAAATGAGTGAAATTGTAGGTTAAAAACAACAAATTCCCTTATTGTGATTAATGATTACAAGTTCCCTTTCCATATTAATAAATTGTCATTTTATGGCATATACTGAAAGTTTTTAGATTTAAATGGCAACATTGTATTTTGTATAATCAGCAAAGGGTCACTGAGTGATTATTGTCAATTTAATGCTATTTATTCAGAATATGATTGTTACATTCTGTGACATTCTTAATTCAGGCTTCTATTGTTTCCATTGATCAACTTTGTCAGTTTGATGTCATGTAGAAAACATAAGTTACCTTGGTAACAGCTTAAGTATTATGTATGATCAAGATGGGTTACAAAACCACAATTCAAGTTAAAGCAATTATATGACTTACAGGAAACAGGAAAAAACCCAACACAGGGTAAAACGAAGAATCGCCAACAACACAGTTCAGACCACTGCAGAACGAATCCACGGAGAGCCAGTGTATTGTAGAAAAGAATTTAATGAAGACTTAGTGCTTTCACCAACAAAACTGTGGCATCATCAGAGTCAAACATTTCAGTCAAAAGACACCAAGTTTAAATAGTAATTTGATCACCACAATAATTCAATAATACATTGATTAATTAATTAGTTAAGCTTATTACATCCTTAAAGAAACACTACCATTCCACCAATCCTTAATACCTTAATAGTACAAAATACAAGTAAAAAGTAAAAAATGAAATAAAATTAAATAAAATAAAACAGTTACAATGCCCCACCTAAAATGTTTGAATCATTAAAATTCTCTAACCTTGTTGTGTTTTGTATCTTATATCTTATATAATGATATATTACATTGTATATTAATATTAAGTCTAATTGAATTGTTAGATTATATATAAAAACAGTTTTTTTATCCATTTGTACTTGATAGACCTGATGAAGCTATTATTGGCGAAAGCGCTTGTCTGTTTGGAATAAAATTTATTAATTTTGCTTGTTTCCCTGAAGATTTATTGGATTTTACATCACATTGCTTCAACCTCAGTTTACCAGATTCGTTTGGACTTTCTTAGTTATTTCTAAATCATACTTTAACTGAAGAAAACATTAGTCTCCATGACAGTATTTTTTTTTTCAAAACACTCTACTGTTACTGATTTTATATATGATGTTAATTTGTTACATTTGAGTTTGAATGGTACCTTGTTGAATTAGTTAATTAATTACTTAAATTATTATAAGAGAAATCAATGAATAATGAACAAGATAAGTATTCATTGAGTTCAAGTAGGGGAATAGAAACTTCTATGTTTGTATTATATGTTGCTTTGTTTGGCTTATATATAATGTAAATAGTGACCCACCTTGACCTACCTTTGTTTGTGAAGAATTATTGGACTTTGAACATTCAGAATAAGTGATTGCTGTTCCTCAGTTGTTTAAGAAACCCTCCTTTTTTAAATAAAAGCAGATGACAAGTGATGTACCATATCAGTTGATACATTGAGAGATGTAGTTGTAAGAGTTATTTTTTTGAGAGAGCTATCTTGGAATCAGTTTTTTTTGTTTCTTCTTTCTAGCATCAGTCCAATAATTAGTTTCTTTTATTCTTTTAAGAGTAGGGGCCATCCATTCCATTTCTTCTGGGATACACACTATATTGTTGTTTTTGATGAATATAGTAGCTTCTTCTAAGTCATTAAAGGTTCTCATCTCATTGGAAAAAAGTATTTTTATCTTGGCTGGAAAGGTCAGCTGTGGTTTAATGTTATTTTGTTTCAACAGTTTTATTATTGGACAGACTTTTTTACTTTGATGTAGTATTCTGGAAGAATAATCATTGTCAAACCTTATCAGACTTTATATTTTAAGGGTGATTTTCCCCAAGCAGATTTTAATATTAGTACCTTGTCCAGAAATAAAAGAAATTCTCTAACTATGGATCTAGGTAGAGTATTTGTTGTGTTAGAATCAGGTTTCCTCAGTGCTCTATGCACCCTTTCAATTCCAAATGAAAGTACCTCTTTCAAGTCTAAAAATTCAGGAATCCAGGTTGTTAAGAATGAAATAATGTCTTCTCCTTCAGTGTTTTCAGGCAGACCAAAGATCCTTATGTTGTTTCTCCTTTCCCTGTTTTCTAAGTCATCTATTTTGTTAAGCAGCCATGTATTCTGTTTAAACAGAAATTATTTTTGGAATTCTTCCTCTTTGAGTCTCCCCTCAATGTCATTTAGAGAAGTCTCTATATTTGTTATTTTTGTATGGTGTTGCTGCAATTGTTCCTTAAGAGTATCAGTCTATTTTTGAAAATTTAATTTGAGGTTTTCTAAGTAATTTTTAAAGCCATCCATCTTCAAAGATAGGTTCCTGTAAGGTAGATGTCATCAATTGCAGTTCTTTTTTTCAAATCAGCATCTGGATGAGAATTCATTGAGTTGTTCATATTCAGTGACTCAATGTATCTCCGAGTTACTTGAGAGGAAACTATTTTTATATCACCACCAAAATTTATATTTATGTAGATTAGTAGTTTATCTATAGATCTCTAATGTTTTAAACTTGAAAATAATACAATTTTCCTATATTATTATACTAGTTTATGGAGCTCTCAAAATTCACTGCTCTCAGTTGTCCATCTAGGCTCCAGCCCCCTATGGAGAATGTTTTTCAGTGTGTGTAAGAGTAGCTGGTGCTTTACCATGTGAAATGCTTTGGAGAGATCTAGAAAGAGGGCTAAGGAAAGCTTATTATTGTTTCAGTTTTGATTTATAACATTGAAGAAGGAGAGAAAGGCTGACATGGTACTATGGAATGGTCTAAAGCCATACTGAAAGCTGGCAAGATGATTGTTCTGAATAAGATAGGTCAGGAGTTGTTTATGGATACACTTCTCCATAATTTTAGCCAAGGGTGACAGGATAGCTATAGGTCTAATTTGACAATTCAGTGGAGCTACCTCCTTTATGGAGTGGAATAACATGGGAAATCTTCCAGATGGAGGGAATGGAAGCTTCTGATATAGTTCTATTGATCAGAATTGAGATGGAGTATGCTATTGCATCTGTGGCTTTTTGTAGATACTCTTCAGGGAGGAGATCTGCAGATAGGGTGGTTGGTTTTAATTTCTTAATTAGAGCTCTGATAGGTGATGTGGGAACTGGTTGAAAGTAAAAGTAGAGTAGAGAGCTGGATATGGTATCAGTTGGACTTGGCAGCTGGGAGTTAGTTGACTAGCAAGGGATTGGATAGTTTCTGTAAAG
Organism: Protopterus annectens; assembly: GCF_019279795.1. NCBI lineage: Eukaryota > Metazoa > Chordata > Ceratodontiformes > Protopteridae > Protopterus > Protopterus annectens. The sequence goes on from NC_056732.1 coordinate 738,843,347, forward strand.
AAGATGTTGAAGGTATTGGCAGCATCTTCTGAAGGTTTTTGCAGAGTAGTTGAGGGAGTAGGGGTGGTGGAGTGGCCTGGGTGAAGAAGTTTATTTATAACTGCCCCAAATTTTTGCGGTTTATTTTGGTGTTTCTGTTATAGATGACAGTAATATTTTTTTTGTGTAGCATAATGGACTTTTTTGTGTCATTCCTTAGCTGCCTATATATAAGTTGATCATTAGATGATTTTATGGTCAACCAAGAGGCCCAAGCTTTGTTTCTAAGTAAGATCTTTTGTCTGGTTTCTTTTGAAAGCCACGGTGCAACTTTTATATTAGTTCTAATAGAACGTGCATGTGCATGGTTGTCAAGGATGGCTAGGAACTTGGTATTAAAGTAAGTAACTGCTTTATCAAATGGCAGTTGCTTTAGGACAGACCAGTTACATAACTTGAATTAATTACATGTATACCCTCTTTCTACCCATGTTTCTATTAACTTTAATAGCAGAAGAGCTTAGTTGTGTCCATGCAAATATATCAAGGCTTAGTCAGAAAATTTGGGCCATTCACACTTTAGACCATTCATACCTATGGCTTTTCTGCAAGAATTTTGAGCTGTCTGTGTCAGTTTTATCAATTATTCAAAGAGCTGGTTTAGCAGAATCTGTGTGCCAGGTATTATAAGTTGTTTGTTGCTGCTGTTGGTTAGATTAAAAAAAGCAGATCTCTTTGTATCAGAAGGGGTGATTGAAATGTGAACACAGCTGTACTAATACATTCTTTATCACAGACCATTATTCTGCCTACTCCTTTTTGTGCATGGTACTGTCTGAATAATGACAGCTCATTTTCAAAAATCTCAATAGTGGACACTTTCCTCCATTCATTTATGGCTTTATCAGTTTACAGAAATATTGACATGGTCAAGATGATCAGTTTTATTGCAAATGTAAACTATATTTCAGTGCAGAACCCCACCCCCGCCATGGCTGATTTTCAGGCTTCAGAATATGGAGATTAAAGGTATTGGAAGGTATAGACAGTTAGTAGTGGGAACAGTTGTTTGGGGAGTGGGGAGCAGGCTCTGGGGGATTTCCTTAGGTTGTTGTAGGAGAATAGTATTCTGCAAGGTGTAGCTGGGAGTTGACTTTATCCAAACTACTGTTCGGTGTTTACACTTGTTCTTGTGATATATGAGCCACTTATGCTCAGCATTTGTTCTGCAATATCATAGTCCATAAAGAGAAATTTTAAGGTTGGATCTTTAACAGTGAGCATACTTATGGTGCCATAAGTATTGGAGAGAGAAAGGAAGCACTAGTGACCTGCGAGTTTTCAAAAGCTGGCCTCTGAATCATGAACTGGCTTTAATGAAGAATAAGGTATGAAATGAAAGGCATAGTGGTAGTAACCAGAGGCTGAAATAACACTTAGCCATAAATTCTCTACCCGTTAATGCCTTAATGGTGTAGTTAAGGATCACCAGAGTTATAGAACTGTATCCCTAAAGGGACTATGTGAGTCTGAGTGAGCTGGCAGTCCCTACCAGTTAGATTTTTTTAAAGACAGTATTGCCTTTGTGGAAATGAAGCAACATAAGTATTTTTCTACAGCTTAGTAACCAAATCTGCTGAGATGCTTCTGGTGAAGATGTGAAAAGTATACTGAGTGTATGATGAAAAATACTTCTACAGCATGGAAATTAGCTGAGCAAGTAAACGTTTATAATGTTATTTAATTTGTGTCTGACCATATCTCAAGTTCATCTTTGATTGGCTCATGAATGTAATGAATGCTGTTGTGAATGGTAAAACATGGATCACAGTATGCAAAATAAGTCCGACAAATGAAGATGATAAATGTTGGGGGAGAAGTATTTAGTAGAATTCAAATCTGTTAACACCATTTCATAAAAGTTCCATTAGTTTATCATTTATGTTATGGGAGATAATATGTTGCAAGAGAAGGGCACTAGATAATTAACTTGCTTAGGGTGTTGTAAGTAAAGTAGCAGGTCTAAGTTGAGTGTAAGTTGCTAATGAATATTTATATGACCACTTTTGCTTCAAATGGTAGAAGCAAAATTACTTTTGATAGGATTTTTATTTTGCAGAAATGTAGTTAGGTTGTCTGTACCCTGAGCAAATGTGTAGTTCCTCAGTCCAGTGCTCCTGTCACCTGTAAGATGAGGAGATCTTGTGTACTCAGTCAGTATCATTTCCTAATGCTGGTACTGTGTTACCGTGGAAACCAGCACCTTACAGTCAGGACAGCTTTCTCCTTTGTCCCATACCAGCTATATCACATAAAATCCCAAAACATGGATTAAACAATAAGAATCACATTAGTGCATGAGAAATCACCATAAAACTTGTCAGGCTTGTCCTGCTAAACATTGTAGAACCATGGCAACCTCCCTTGGAGTAATGGACTGGGCTGGAATTAGTACCAGTTCTGAGCTTCCAGCAACTTGTCTTCAGTTACCTAACAGAGCTACAGTTGCCATATCCTAATTTGTAGGTTAGATAAGGATTACTTTTATGCTTTATACTGCTGCTGTAGTGCTAGCTCACAAAGATGTTGAAAGTGAAATAACGTATCATCATGTCTGTAGCATTTAATAAGTCACGTTTCAATGCCATGAGCTTTTCAATTGGAATACAAATTCAGCAGTTGTGTTTTCCTGCTACTGATGGTCTGAGATTATTATTACGCTACCTGATGTGGTTAATCATTCATATTATTGAGAATGGAACCCTCTCATTGTTACAACAGAGGCCAAAATGCAGATCAACAGAGTGTAGGGCAAATTTCTTAACACTAATGAACAACTGTTTTCCATCGCAGGGCTGGAACCTGAGGAGTGAGGAGAGAAAACAGAAAAAGTTAATCTATCCAAAAGCAGATAATGTTTTTTTTGTTATTGCTAGCACTATAAACAGAATACAAAGGTAATATACCATGCCAGTCCAGGTCCACAAATAATTATTTTGGAATGTTGGGCATGTTAGAATGCAGGAAAGATAAATACAATTAAATAAATAAATACATAAATGTTCTGTTTTGAGGAATAATTGTCTACTAAATGCAATATTACTCTCAAGGTATTCTTCTCAAAGGAGTATCCTTCACTGTAGTACACTGCCTTTTCTGGGTATTAAACTATTACCTCATTATAAGTGCAGTTATACCTGTTTAAAGACATCCATTCACTATAAATAAACCAGCTCAGATAGATTTTTTTCTTCACAGCTCTTACCATCCAAAATATGTAAAGAATGGTTTGTCATACAATTGTTTCATCTCCACAGGTTATGCAGTGAAGTTGATTATTTTGCTGAGCCTAAACCATGCATTTTTAATTTAACAAGTGGAATTCCTTAAATTACATAGTCAGAGCATTCTAGTGAATGATGAGCAGCATGCCTCTTAACCTTAAACTCTGAAACGAGATTAATATACAGCAAAAGCAGAATTTGTTTGTGCCTGGATGACAGGACCATTTTTTTTTTCATTTTTTAAGTTTTACTGTTTGACACTTATGTTAGCTCTTCATTCTCACTGCCATCCTTTGCCTCTTCTGGTTAGTATCTGTAGCCATGAAAACATTTTTATGTGAAGTAACCTGCACATCTTCATCAGTTTCTGCCAAATTTGTATGAAAGTCTGCAAGAAAACTCACTGTTGCACCTGTAAATTTCCTCCCAGTATTACCCAGATGCTGGGAGTCAGGGATGTGTTTCATATTACCATAGAATTTTCAATTACAGCTTGTGAATGTGGTATATTGTATTATTTTCAGGAAACATTACTTTATGCTCTGGAAACTGGGAAATACCTTGCTAACAGATTAAGTTAGCACCAACAGCAGTCAGAAATGCCAATAGTGACAAACTTATTTTTTAAACTGAATTGTATTTGCTTTTCAGAAGCAAATAGTGAACAGCAATTATTTTATAACAAATCAAAATGAAGAAAAAATATTTCAGTCACAACATTATAACCACAACAAAGTGTGGGGGGGATAACTTCATATGAACTGTATACATTCCTTTAAAAGGGTATTCGAATAATCCAGAGATATCTGGAACATACCTATTTTTTTAAATTTGTATGGTATTATGGTATTAACATATCTTTCTAGGATGAGTGACCATTTGGGCTGCAACCTCTGAGATGTACCTGCTTGTTTAAAGGAATACATATTATTGCCTAAATGCTTCAGTAAAAAATCATCAGAATGACCTATTGATGGGGCTACCCTCATTTTTCACTGTTTGGCAAACAGCAATATTTAGTTACACTCATAAGGACCCAATATACCTCTAATATGGGTGAAAAAGAGATCTTACACTTTGGTTAGAATACAAAATATCCAGAATTCCCAGGCTAATGGGACAACTCCCCCAAATAGCTCCTTCAGTTTTTTACTGAAATGCTCCCATTTGCTCTTGATCTGGGGGCATCCTTATAACATGTGCATGTTGTAAGCTTCATCCTGGTAGCATCACCAGTATCTGCGATCTAGCATTAATCATGTTCTGCATTGCTGTCAGCTTCATCCTGGTAGCATCACCAGTATCTGCGATCTAGCATTAATCATGTTCTGCATTGTTGTCAGCTTCATCCTGGTAGCATCACCAGTATCTGCAATCTAGCATTAATCATGTTCTCCATTGTTGTCAGCTTCATCCTGGTAGCATCTCCAGTATCTGCGATCTAGCATTAATCATGTTCTCCATTGTTGTCAGCTTCATCCTGGTAGCATCACCAGTATCTGCGAACTAGCATTAATCATGTTCTGCATTGTTGTCAGCTTCATCCTGGTAGCATCATCAGTATCTGTGATCTAGCATTAATCATGTTCTCCATTGTTTGCTTTGGTAAGATGCTATCTAAATAGAACTGCTGATCATAATTTTTAGGCCACTTCTTGGGCCTATCCAGGACCATGCAAATCTGTTCCCCTTATGCCCTGCCCAATCTAATCCTTTCTTGCAGTCTCAATTTTACCTTCATTAAATGCTTTAGGACCTCTGTTTTATTGTTCTGATCCCTGTATATCTAACCTATTCTGTCAATTTTAACATTCTTCCGTTTATTCCAACTGAAGACCCTCATAACTTTTTTACACTCAGGAATTGTAGCTTGTCCACACTTGTTAAATGTGCTCATATTTTAACCACTTCTAGTCACTCAAGCTGAACGAGTTGTGCATTTACTCTTTAAGGATGGAACAGGGGAAGGAGCTAACATGGGCACCCACTACCACATGCCATTAGCTAGCCATCTATTCCTCACTATTTTGTCCACTACTCTTATGATTTTGGGGTGGGACCATGTTACTCCTGTAGGACCCCCTCACCAAACTAATGCACACAATTCAATGCAGTCAGTATATAGATGGTCTATCCATTCTTGGGGTACTTCTAACAGATTTTCTCCTAGAACATCATCTTCTCTTACCTCATTATTACCTGTATGTTCTGTCTACTGAATAGGATAATGCAACTGGAAGGCAATTGCATAATTAGCCAGATGGGGAAGACCCGATCCCCCATAAAATGTGTGAATGCAAGCAATGGATGATGGTGTTTTCCTCCCACTTTCTCCCAAAATTGCTGTATGAATGAGATCCTGTAAATTCCTCAAGCTTGGATTAGTAGGAGGAATAAAGACTTTCCTAATGAGAGTAAGATATGGGGTAAAATACTCTGTACTGTCTAATTTTTCCCACTATGGTCTGGAAATTGGCAACCTTTGATGCAAGATTTTGTGCTTTGATGTTTAATGCTGCAAGATTTGTTTCCACTGTCCCATTAAATGTGCCTTGTACCCACAGCTCATAGTGCCTTCCTCAACACTTTGAATATTGTCTAGCATACAGTTTTCTTTAGCATACTGTATTGTAGCTGACTTTGAGAGGTTACACTCAAGAGTTGATGGCCTCACAAAAGCATAAAAAAATTCAGAACCTTGTGCAGTTCTCTCCTTACCAAAATAAAATGACCAGGGGAAAGTGGGCATCCTTGATCAGTTCTTCTGCTAATTATCCACAATTTGTGAGAGACCCCCACCAATTAGAATGTTGAATGAGGGAAAGGTGTCAGGTCTCCTTATCCACTTATCCATTCTGCTAATTATCCACAATTTGTGAGAGACCCCCACTAATTAGAATGTTGAATGAGGGAAAGGTGTCAGGTCTCCTTATCCACTACAAAAATTGCGGTCCACACAGCCTCTGCTGTGGCACCTGAAAGAGATAATCCAATGCAGTAGTGATGAATGCTTTCCTAATGTCAGAAAGGAATATTCTTGCTTTGCAGTGGGCCTGTCTGTACTTATACAAAAAGCTATTAGTTCCCATCAATTATAAGTCTGCTCTGCTTTAACCTTTTTATACTAGTCACAACAATGACAATTACAGCTTAGTGGCTAGTATTTTATCAAAAATCTTGGAGTATAGATTGATGAGAGATGAGACAAAATTCACCTAAATAAGGGGTCCCTTCCTACAGTTTTGGGATCACAATTATAATTGATTGGCTTTGATCTGCACGCTTAGCTTGTACTGAATGCTCTGAATTAAACATTTTCTCCAATACTGACCCTATTTTCTCCCTCCTGACTTTGAGAATTTTCTGGTAGCGATCAATTTCTGGAGCTTAATGAGGGTTAAGCCAAGCAATAATCCTGGCTATTTTGGCAGAAGTGAAGAGTCAGTTCAGTCTCTCTCTGAGTAAGTGAACATTCTAGTTTTTGCAGCAGTGAAATACCTCTCTAATCTGCAATTAGTTGAGTCTGCCATATAAAGGACATTAAAAAAGGCCACATATCCCACATCTGTCCTAATCTCAGGGATTGTGGCCCTAGTCTGACAATATTTAAACAGAACGTGCAGTATGTTTTAGGTCACTTTCTCTTTTTAATCACTAAAAGTGACCTTTGCAGGGATCTCTGCCTCTGCCTTTGATAACTCTTGTGAGTTAATGTATGTTACCAGTGCTGCCTCCCTATCTTGAAGCAGCCTTTTCTCATCTCCCCTCCATTTATAAGCCTTTCCTGCACCAATCACTGCTCTTGAGTCTTTTGATTCAAGATTTCGTACCTAGTACTTCTTCACAACTATTCTATATCCATTATACTCCACCCCCACATCATATAACCACTTTAAACTCTTCCCACCATGTACTGTTAAAAATAGTACCAGGGAGAGTATTCCTGTACACTGCATCTCAGATAACATTTCCCAAAACTTCCTTTCTCTTTCTGCTGACCACTGAGAATGTGCCCAGTTACAACTTCTAGTTTTTGATGTGAAGTAATAGTTACGGTTACAGTTGCATGATCTGAGAGACCAATTTCTTGTATGATAAGATTATGTACTTTGCAACAAAATTGTTTTGGAACAAATCTTGCTGGCTTAGATCACTATAAAAGGTTGGAGTAGTACCTCAAGGGTTTACTTCTCTTCAAATATTCACTCATTCATTCCATTAACATCCAAAATTTGAATTCCATCTGACACTGCTCATTGTACTCCTCCTGAAAGCAATCTGTCTTCCTGCCCATCAATCATACGTTCATATGCTCATAGATAAGTACTAGGCTAGCTGCCCTTGTGGGACAATTTAAGCCTATCCAGTTTCCCTCAAACGTGAGAATAAAACCCTGTACCATGTGTCTGTAAGGTAAGCACCTTAGCAATCATGCCAGTCCCCCACATTACATTGTAGTCTGCTACTGACACATTAAAATAGGTGGGGCCTATTGAATCTTGCCACTGTCTGAGGAAATGTTTAAATAAGTCCTTCTCATCTTTTTTTTCAGTTGCTCCCAATAGGGATCGCCACAGGAGATCATCTGCTTCCATTTCTTCCTTTCTTCTGCATCTTGCTGTGTCACACCAACCATCTGCATGTCCTCTCTCATCACATCCATAAACCTTACCTTAGGCCTTCCTCTCTTCCTCTTACCTGGCAGCTCCATCCTTAGCATCCCTCTCCCAATATACCCAGCATCCATCCCCAGCACATGTCTAAACCAACACAATCTCACCTCTTTGTCTTTGTCTCCAAACCATCCAGCCTGCACTGACCCTCTAATATTACTCATTTCTAAACTTGTCCATCCTCATCACACCCAATGCAAATCTTAACATCTTTGTCTCTGCCATCTCCAGCTCTTATTACTGTCTTTTCATCAGTGCTACCGTTTCCAACCCATATAACATAGCTGGTCTCACTACCATCTTGTAGACCCTCCCTTTCACTCCTACTGGTACCTGTCTGTCACAAATCATCCCTGACATTCTTCTCCACCCACTCTACCCTACCTGCAATCTCTTCTTCACCTCTCTTCCATACTTACCGTTACTCTGAACTGTTGATCCCAAGTATTTAAACTCATCCACCTTTGCAAACTCTACTCCCTGCATTCTCACCATTCTATGTCCTCCCTCTCATTCACACACATATATTCTGTCATAGTCCTGCTGACTTTCATTCCTGTCTTCTTTAGAGCATATCTCCACCTGTCCAGGTTCTCTTCTATTTGTTCCCTACTCTCACTACAAACCACAATGTCATCTGCAAATATCATAGTCCATGGTGACTCCTGCTGATTTTGTCTGTCAACCTGTCCATCATCACTGCAAATAAGAAAGGGCACAGAACTGATTCTTGATGTAATCCCACCTTCACCTTGAATGCATCTGTCACTCCTACCACAGACCTCACCACTGTCACACTCCCCTCATACATATCCTGTACCACTCTTACATAATTCTCTGCCACTCCCGACTTCCTCATACAATACCACAATTCCTCTCTAGGCACCCTGTCATATGCCTTCTCTAAGTCCACAACAACACAATGCAACTCCTTCTGACCTTCTCTATACTTCTCCATCAACTCCCTCAGAGCAAACATCGCATCTGTCGTGCTCACTCCTGGCATGATACCATACTGCTGCTCATCACTTCCCTTCTTAACCTAGCTTCCACTCCTCTTTTCTATAACTTCATGCTGTGGCAGATCAATTTAATCCCTCTGTAGTTACTACAGCTCTGCACATCACACTTATTCTTAAAAATCTGTACCAATACACTTTTTCTCCAATCCTCAGGCATCCTCTCACTTTCCCAGATTTTTTAAACAATCTAGTTAAAAACCCCACTGTCATCTTTCTTAAACACCTCCATGCTTCCACAGGTATGTCATCCAGACCAACAGATTTTCCATTTTTCATCCTCTTCATAGCTATCCTTACTTCCTCCTTGCTAATCCATTACATTTCCTGATTCACTATCCCCACATCATCCAATTTTCTCTCACTCTCTCATTCTCTTCATTCATCAGCCCCTCAAAATACTCTTTCCATCTGCTCAATGCACTCTCCTCACTTGTGAGTACATTTCCCTCATTATCCTTCATCACCCTAACCTGCTGCACATCTTTCCCAGCTTGGTCCCTCTGTCTAACCAATTGGTACAGGTCCTTTTCTTCTTCCTTAGTGTCCAGCCTTTCATATAACTCACCAAACGCCTTATCCTTAGCCTTTGCCATGTCTCTCTTCACCATACGCCTCATCTCCTTGTACTCCTGTCTACTTTCTTCATCTCTCTGATAATCCCACTTCTTCTTTGCCAGCCTCTTCCTCTACATTCTTTCATGTACTTCCTCATTCCACCATCAGGTCTCTTTGTCCTCCTTCCTCTGTCCAGATGTCACACTAAACACCTTTCTAGCTGTCTCCCTTACCACCTCTGCTGTGGCTGCCCATCTATCTGGTAGCTCTTCACTGCCACCCAGTCCCTGTCTTAACTTTTCCCAGAACTCCACCTTACAGCTATCCTTTTCAAATTCCACCATTTGATCCTTGGCACTGCCCTCACTCTCCTCCTTTTCATCTTGATCGCCAACGTCATCCTACAGAACACCATCCTCTGCTGTCTAACAACACTTTCCCCTGCCACTACTTTGGTCCTCCTGCATAGTATATAATCCACCTGTGTGCATTTTCCTCCACTCGTGTATGTTACCCTTTGCTCCTCCCTCTTCTTAAAATACGTATTCACAACAGCCATATCCAGCCTTTTCACAAAATACAGTACCATCTGACCTTCTGAATTCCTCTCCTTAATACCATACCTACGATCACCTCCTCAGCCCATCTGTTCCCTTCACCAACATGCCCAATGAAATCAGCTCCAATCACCACTCTGTCACCCTTGGGTACACTCTCCACCACATCAACTAACTCGCTCCCAAATTTTTCTTTCTCATCCATTGCACACCCAACTTGCAGAGCATATGCACTAACATCATTCATTATCACACCATCAATTTCCAGCTTCATAAATATCTGTTCAACACTTTTTTCACTGCCAAAACACTTTTGACATACTGTTCCTTTAGGATAACCCCTACCTCATTTCTCCTCCCATCCACACCATAGTAAAACAATTTGAACCCACCTCTGATACACCTGGCCTTATTCCCCTTTCATCTGGTTTCCTGCATGCACAATATATCAACCTTCCTTCTATTCATCATATTATTTGGCTCTGTCCCTTTACCAGTCATACTGCCAAAATTCAAAGTTCCTACCCTCACTTCCACACTCCTAACTTTCTCCTTACTTTCTCCTATCCTCCTGCCACTGGGTATGCCTTCCCCCTCTTCTTCTCCTTCTCCTTTAGGCAGTAGTACCCAATTTCCACCAGCACCCTGTTGGCTAACAGTAATGGTGCATACAGATTGCTTATAACCCATTTCTCCTTATTGACTGTCCCTTCCCAAATGAACCATCTAACCTTATCCCTAGTCTTAACTTGTATGGTGTCCACATTTGGTAAATTATGAAATAATAATCCATCTCTTACCCCCTCCAGGTCTGGGGTCAGCCACCACTGCCGGGTATTGATTACACCTAAATTAGTTTTTTTCTGTAACTTTGAGCACCATCCCTCTTAACCCTTTGTAAAATCCTAAGACTGTGAATAGGATTTGAACCTCTTCCATTGTTTTATGATAACATTTTTATAATTCCATCCAAAACTGTAATGCATGCCATAAGTCTGAGCTATAATAATTGGAAATAGGTTATATTTAACCAAATGTACTGGAAATTGTAAACTGGGTAATATAATTACTTTAACCAAAGATGCTGAATTTCTCCAAGATGGTGTGCAAAAATGTACACCAGGTGTGCAGGGAATGACCGGCCTTTAATGTTAGTAAAAGCAGCATAATGACAGTTGGCAAAAATGACAAATTATGATTACTTATTAAATGGTTAGAGCATAAAAAAGGCTACCACCCTTAAGGATGCATGGACAGTTTTCGACAACAATTTGAACTTTAACCAGATATTTCTAGCAATGTCAAAAATATATTCTGTAAATCATGGAAAGTGCATATGTGGCTACTCTGAAGAGATCATTGTAATACTTTTTTACTTAACAAATTTGGACCGTTATTGCCACATAAAAAGTATGATTTCTTACTAGAAATGTACAGAGATGGAAAACTTGAACTATTTACAAAGGTTTTATAAACTTAATTTAACTCTTTTTTTATTTACTTAGAAGTGGCCCTTGCCTGGAAGGTTAGGCAATATCTGATATGGGACTATGTCAGAGGCTATATCTAAAACACATGGCTCGGAGATTTAGTACCAGTTCAGGGAATCTAACAGAAAAGGAGAAATATCCATAATAAAAAATGTGGCAGGTAGAATAAACTTCTTACAAACAGAAGACATTTGTTAACTTAAACTTCCTTCAGAAATAGGTCCATAGGTTCATAGGAGGTTACTAGGCTAATGGCCCTAGTACAAGCCTAGCCATGTAAAAAACCCAAGTACCCTTATTGACCAAATTTAGATGGTCATTGTTAGCAGAGCGATACTGTGATCAGCACTGACTGTCCCTGTCCATGAGGGACATAGTTGCTACTCTTGGGATGAATTTATGGTCACCCATCCAGTTGTCAAGGTTGTGTTTGAATAGGGTCATTGAGAAGGTCTACTTCACATGGAGTGGGAGCTTATTCCAGAGGAGCGGTAATCGCTGGGAGATATATCTGTCTCTCCAGCATGTTCTGTTGATGTCACAGACTAGGTTGTGATCTCTGGAACAAGTTATTCTTGTCCCATTTGATTTGCAGATGTGCAGCAATTCTATTAGGGCATGGCCCGAGACTGCTCCGTAGGCCAGGCACAGGTCACCTCTCAGCAGCCTGTATGATACAGAGTACAGTAACAGAGCTTTCAGTCTTTCCATGCATGTCATGTTGTGGAGGCCCTGGATTCTTATGGTAAGAAACCTCTGTGGTCTCTCCAGTTGCTACAGGTGTCCGGTAAGGTACATATAGAAGGGAGCATTGTACTCAATTAATGGTCTAATAAGGGTCAAGTACAGTGGAGCTATAACCTTTCTGGTCTTGGATGCAATGCTCTTATTTATAAGCTGTGCAATGTAGTATGCTTTTCCTACCACTGCGGACACATGGTTATCAAAGTTTAGATTTCTATCAACCTGTGTTCCCAAGTCTCGCACCACAGAGTTTGAGCTTAGATAGGAGCTATCTATATCATAATTAGCAGGGGCTACTTCTTTGCCAAAGGGGATAGTGAGGCATTTTTTACGTTAAGTTTTAGTCTATGAGTTTGGCACCACTCATTTGTCTGCCCAGCCCTTTCTGTAATATGTTAACATTTTTGGGAGACTCTATGATTGCACCCAGTTTACAGTCATCTGCAAACTTGGTAAGCCACAGGCCATCTACCTTTACCTTGACTTCATAGAAATAGATTTCAAACAGTATAGGGCCCAGCACAGATCCTTGTGGTACCCTGCTTGTAACTGGTCTAGTGGTGGAGTTGGGCTTCTCAACTTTGACAGTGTGTGTTATGTCTGTGAGACAGTTTGCTACCCATCTAGTAATGTATGGGTTAATCCCAAGCTGGGAAAGTTTCTCTATGATACCTGAATGGGGGATTGTGTTAAAAGCCTTGGCTAAATTGAGATAGTCAATATGTACCATTTTGCCCTCATCCAGAGCTTTGGTGACATTCTCAAACAAGTCCACCAGGTTTAATAAGCAAGATCTACCCTTGACAAAGCCAAACTGGGTCAAATTGAGAGTTTGGAGGTTGCCCATGTCCTTGTGGACAAGGTCCTTGATGATTATTTCCATGGCCTTGCAGATAAGGCTGGTTAGGCTTATGGGTCAATAGTTCCCAAGGTCAGTTGTTGGACCTCCTTTGTGCAAGGTGATTACTGTTGCTGTTTTTCACTCTGCCAGGACAAAGCCAGTTTTCAGGCTGTGATTAAATAGAGTGCCAAGTGGTTCTGCTAGGTCTTGTTTCAGATTGTTTAATAGACAACCTGAGATATTATCTAGCCCCATAGAGGCTGTGTTTTTAACCTTGGAAAGAGCTTGTATGACCTGTTCTTTGGAGATACCGGGAGAGGATTGGTGTTGGGAATGAATTGGGGTATGTCGGGGGGGGGGGACAGGGGGGTGAAATTATTGCCAAATCTGTCAGCCAGCAGGTTGGCAATTTCCTCAGGTTCAGTATGAGTGGTACCATTTACTATAAATTTGGTACACAGCTGGGCATTCCCTCTTAGGTTTCAGACATAGCTAAAGAATGCCTTATGATTGTCTTTAGCTAGGGTTGCTATTATAGACTCATAGCTAGCCTTAGAGGACTTAACATGATATCTGATTTGTTTGTTCAAGCTGTAAAGGGTATTCTTCCTCTGTTGGGTTAGTTCTCTCCTGTTCTTAGATATCAGTTTATTTCTTGTATAACTTATCTATACTTACGGTCTACCAGGGCAGCTTGTTCTTTTGGGAAGACCTGGTTTTGTTCCTGTTAGGTACGGCTGAGTCAATGCATTTATTTAATTGGCTATAAAGGGCAATTGTGTATTCCTCAGCATGAGAGACATTGTTATCTATGTTGACAGGGACTTTGAAACTTATTATACTGTCACTTAGTAGGCAATAGTTTGCTTTGGAGAAATTTTTCAGTTTTTTTACTGCAATGGGGGTGTCAGGTTTGATCTTTACTTCAAACAGAACAAATTTGTGGTATGACCTTTTTAGAGAGGGCAACACATAGAGGGTGGTGCAGTGACTCCTAATGTTGGTGAGCACTAGGTCCAGGACATTTGATCCCCTTGTGGGGTCCAGACCAACTGTTCCAGGGCATTTGAATTAGCAAAGTCCAGAAACTTCATAGCGATCATGTTTGTGCTCATATAGGTCTTGTAGGTCTCCCAATTGATGGAGGGATAGTTGAAATCACCCATGACTGGGGTGTTTGGCTGTATGTTGAGTGACTATAGCAAGTCCAGGTAGGCTGGTGGCAGTCTTGTAGCTAGCGATGATGTGGAAGGATGTTTTTCCTATGGTTAATTGGACCTGGAGTAGCTCAAGACAGTCACCCTGTTTCACCAGTCTTGAGGTGTATTTGGATTGGTGAAGATGGATACACCACCACCTTTGGTTCTTTTACATTTGTTTTGGGGACTGAACATGTGAAAGGCAATGTAGCTTTGTATGGCCGGGGAGCTCTCAGCGGCCTTGAACCAAGTCTCTCTGACTGCGCAAACATTGGCATCTTCCAAGGTGAGGAATGCTTCCAGGGAGTGCAGTTTACTATTTAAGCTTCTAGCATTAAACCGCATGACCTTGAGTTTGACTTTAGTGGATGTCTTTACATCAGAAGTTGTGTTGTTTGGACATTGCCTAAAAAAGGCACCGTGGGGGAGGTAAGCATGTTTGCCAGTATTCTAAAGTCTTGAGGAGACAGGTGAAGGCCATCTGTGGCAATGCAGTGTGGATTGTCAACCATGTCCTCCCAGGCAGACAGACACTGGATCCCCCTAGAGAGACACCAGAAGTAAGTAAGCCAATTATTTAAATAAATCATTATTTGTCTGTATTGTGACATCATCCTTGGTGATGGCAGAATAATGATTAGGGCTAGGGACATACCTGCCTAGAACACATAATCTGAGAGTTTGGTCATGTCTGTCTTCATATAGTCCATGGAGGTATGTCTCAAGTCATTTACATCAACATGTACTATGACAGAGTCATAACGGTAATTGTTGCTGAGCAACTTGAGTGCATGTGTGATTTGATGGATGTAAGCACATGACAGGCAGCAGACTGTGAACTTCTCCTTGTTCAACCTGGTGAGGAGGACATCTGTGTGTCTCACTGCTGAGTCACCTATCAACAGAACATTTGGTTTTGAGGTGTTTTGCCATACGAACTTAATTCTGAGACACTGATATGAGTGTTGTTGTGTGTCTTGACACATATACATGTGTGTGTGTGTGTGTGTGTGTGTGTGTATGCACGCATGCATGCATGCATGCATATGTGTGTATTTATATATAGAGATATACAAGCTGATGTACATGTCCATGTATGTATGTGCACATGTGTCTGTGTTTGCATGTGTATCTATGTATATACATATATATATCTATATATATATCTATATATATATATATATATATATATATATATATATATATATATATATGGATCTACTTCACAAAAACGAAATCCCATAACACCAAAATCCACAACACCGAGACCACATGCCCAAAACCCCATAACACCAAAAACACACAACCACATTAAAACGCATACATAACACACACATAGACAACTGCCCCAAACTACCTAACACAACATCCTACAATACAGATATGCAGGGAGCACCCCCCACACACCCCCTTCCTTAATATTCTAACTCCGAGATTGCACAGACACACAAGGCAAACTCACACCCACACATTACAGTCCCTCACACACACCCACACACACACACACACACACACACACACACACACACACACACACACACACCACAGTCACAACACACACTTACACATACCACTAACCCTCAAACATACACTTACACATACATACTTACCTGCACCGAAACACCAGAAGTGTGAAATTCAAAATCCCGTAAAACCAGGATTTTGAATTTCGCGTTTCTGGTCTTTCGGTGTAATGGGGTTTCATTCATGTCGTCTCAGTGATGTGAGTTTCGGTGTTCTGGGGGTTTTGCCTTTCTGAAGTAGACATATATATATATATATATATATATATATATATATATATATATATATATATATATATATATTCAGTCTAATAATGCAGCAGAGATCACCTGTGCATAAAATAATGAAGGTTTATTGAACAGAAAAAAATATTTGTGAAGACTCTATTTACAGGTGAAGTAACAGACATGTTGCTCCTTTCCAAACACCTGGATCAGTTGGAGAGACCACAAAGGTTCCTTACAAAGAAAATTCAGTGTCTTCAAGATCTTTCTTATGTGGACAAACTGAAATCATTATCACTTTACTCTGTGTTGTACAGACTGCTCAGAGGCAACCTATGCCTTGCATACAGAGCAATTTCTGATCCAGATTTAATGGAAATGCTGCACATTTGCAAGTAAAATGGCACACGGGTCACTAGCTGACAGGACCTTAACCTGGTATGTGACATCAACAGAACTTGAAGCTGGAGAGAAAGATTTGTCTCACAGTGGTTACCCCAGCTTTGGAACAAGCTTCCTAGTCATCTTAAACAAAGTGCCTCATTGACCCTATTTAAATTTAATTTAGATAACTGGATGGATAACCAGAAATTTGCCCTGTGGGTTCCACCTGTGTCCCTCTTAAACAGAGGCAATAGGTGCTGATTTTACTGTCTGCTTGAACCAGACACCACTGGGAGCATAGGTTGAAATTGGATAGGCTTGTAAGGGCACTAGGGTCATTAGCCTAGTAACCTCTTATGATCCACTGAATTATATAAAGGATCTTCTTTATTAGTCCCAGAAAATAAAATGCTCAAGTGCATATGTGTGTGTATTTATATATATAGATATACACTCTCATGTATGTGTCCATGTGTGTGTGTATGTGTGTGTGTGTGTGTGTGTGTGTGTGTGTGTGTGTGTGTGTGTGTGTGTGTGTGTGTGCGTATATATGTATACATACATACAGTGGTATATAATAAAGCAACAGAGATCATCTGTCCATAAAATAACGAAGATTTATTGAACAGAAAAAATATTAGA